>NC_050179.1:34834901-34842401 GCF_008315115.2 Sander lucioperca | reverse complement strand
CTCATCATCATCGTCACTTCACCTTCACCTGTCTGTCTGCTTCCTCCCTGTGTTTTTTGGAATCATTCTCCCATGATCCTCTGGGCCTTTCCCTCCATCGCTCCGGCAGCTTCCCAAAACCAAGGAGGTAAAGAAGAAGAAGTTGTAGTTTTAGATAAACAGTCAGTTCTTCATCCTGCAGGATTTAACATGTAGAACAAGACTGTTCTCAACCTGTTTTCCTCCAGACTCTCTCAAAGTCCTTACACATGGTTTAAATTCCGTCACTTCTCACTTAGGCCACGTTTACGTCGCTACGTTTTGGTTTTTAAGCTAAAAGAGATCTCCTTGCACACAAGTGTTTTTAGCTCCAGCAGAAAAAATAATCTCCGTTTAAACTAACACGCCCAAACCAAAATATCTCATCAACATTCTGGTATACTGGGCATAAACAGGAGGCAGCGTGGAGACTCCGCCCGCTGCTGGTAATTGCCATGGTAACGTTAGTAGCTTATGCTGCGTTCCAGGCAGCCCGTAACTCGTGTTTTCACAACCTTCTACCGGTGAAAGCGCCCTGGAACGGCAGTCAAACCCGTAACTTACTACTGGTGAACTTGTACCAGATCGTTGTACTCCCAGTTACAGTTTTTGATGTCACACACACATAAACAACAATGGCGACCCCTGTTGATGCTGAACAGACGCCGGTGATTAACGGTGAGAAATAGACATAAATAGACATAAATAGGCAACGTAAAGTAATTCCACACATTGTAATGAAAATAATACACATACGATTGTGTACTACTGCAGGTTATGTTTATTAAATGAAGGCTAAAATATGTCACCGACTAGAAATTGCTAGTATCAGCTAGCGCTAGCTAACGTCAACGTCAGGTGGCCTAACCTGAAACCTGGAACGCCACCAAGTCATGAGTCGTGACTTGAAGTCGTAACTTACGGGTTTAGATAAAAAACGGGACAGTTGGGTTTAAGTAAAGAAGAACGGCACAGCAGTCAAACCTGTAACTTACTCCCCGTGAACTCGTACCAGATGGTTGTTCTCCCAGTTACAGTTTTTGACGTGACACACACATAAACAACAATGGCGACCCCTGTTGATGCTGTACAGACGCTGGTGATTAACGGTGAGAAATAAACTTAAATACATATAAATAGGCAACGTAAAGTAATTCCACACATTGTAATCAAAACAATACACATACGATTGTGTACTGCTACAGGTTATGTTTATTAAATGAAGGCTAAAATATGTCGCCGACTAGAAATCGTTAGTATCAGCTAGCGCTAGCTAACGTCAGCGTTAGGTAGCTAACATCAACGTTAGGTGGCCTAACCTGAACCCTGGAACGCTACCAAGTTGTGAGTCGTGACATAAGTTACGGGCTAAAAATTGTGCCTGGAACGCAGCATATGTCTCAGAGAACGAGACATCGTGACCGATAAGACCCAATCAGGTGGCGAAACGTTGGCGTCCGTGTCGGTGTTGCCAAAGGTCTCCGCTTGCGGCCGTTGAGACCGCAACACAACCCCGCAGATTCCAAACCAAAACGGGTCAGAAGCGTTTCCAAATGTCTCCGGTTTATCCCAGAGCAGCATGAATGAGAGAGGGGGATGTATCAAAAGATATTAGTTTTTAAACCAAAACGTAGTAATGTAAATGTAGCCTTAATTTGAACGTTAGAAAGCCGTCAGGACGGAAACGTGGGCACTGAGAGAGGAGAAGTTAGGGCTGCACGATTTGAGGAAAATACACAATGTGTGATAATGTCGTTGAATATCGCGATAACGCTAGTACTTGCTGCTGCTTTCAGTGTTCTGCTTAAATACAACAAATTACTTGATTAAATTTAAACAATGAAAAGAGCTGCAGAGATTAATCGATTACTTATCAACTTAAAATAATCGCCAGCTATTTTGATAATTGATTGATCTGTTTGAGTAATTTTTTATCAACATGTAAGATCTACACCTTATTGACTTTATGTTCTCCTACACTTTTTAGGAAGAGATTTTGATTATTTTTTTTTATATATGTATATATCAACATATATGACTCCCTCCAAGCCATTGTCGGACCTCCCGGAGTGTCCTGGCCCTCATGTTGAGAACCGCTGGTTTAGACTGTAGTAATTGTAGTACTTTTAACATCTATGTGTTTTTAAATGTACACAGAACTCCAGTAGTATTACATTGAGTCACCCTCAGATCTGCACTTGTTATAGCTGCATGAAGTTTCACAATAAACATTATATGTGTGAGTAGATGACGAAGAATATGCTTCATATAGAAATTTCAAAGAAACGTGCGTAGATTGTGACTTTGTTTAAACGTGGGGTCAGTTTTCCTACTCAGTGGCAGCCGGTTAGAGAGTTTGAAATGTCTATCTTTTTAAAAACCTTTTCCTCGGCCCGTCATTCATTCGTGTTTGACAGTGTCTGAGTTCTTGAAATAACGACACACTGTGTGTTGAATATTTTGCTCTGTGTCAGCTCTTCTACACCAAAGCTCAGAGTCTGCTGCTGATGACCTCAGTGGCCATGCCGGTCTTCAGCAAGAAGAAGGAAACGGTCAGTCAGCCGTTCTATCTATCTATCTATCTATCTATCTATCTATCTATCTATCTATCTATCTATCTTTGACGCAGTTAGGTTTAAGAAAAGATGGTGGGTGGGTTTATAAAAGGTACGTTTACGTGACACACGGGACAAGAATGGGACGGTTGGGTTTAAGAAAAGAAGAACGGGACGGTTGGGTTTAGGTAAAGAAGAACGGGACGGTTGGGTTTAGGTAAAGAAGAACGGGACGGTTGGGTTTAGGTAAAGAAGAACGGGACGGTTGGGTTTAGATAAAGTAGAACGGGACAGTTGGTTTTAAGTAAAAACGAACGGGACGTTGGGTTTAGGAAAAGAAGAACAGGACGGTTGGGTTTAGGTAAAGAAGAACGGGACGGTTGGGTTTAGATGAAGAACAGGACGGTTGGATTTAGGAAAAGAAGAACGGGACAGTTGGGTTTAGCTCGCGTACCACTACTGGTCATTGTACCACAGTTTGAAAACCAGTGGACTAGAGCATCCTGTACATTTGGGATTTCTTCAGATGTCTAAACTCTGTATAATAATGTGCCGCCTGTCTCTCCAGCTGTCCCATGGGATCCTGCTGGGCGTGGTTGGCACTGACATCCCACTGACGGAGGTGATGAAGCTGGCACCCCGATACATGGTAAGCCCAGTTTAGATGTGTTTTTATCACAGACTGTAACAATAATGGAAGGAGCTTCCTGGTCTGAAAAGTGAAGCCAACGCTGAAGCTCCTTAAAACTGCATTCTGTCTAACTTCCAGCAGGGGGCGACTCCACCTACTTCTCTCTCTCTACTCAGTAAACATTTTCATAATGAATTTATGGTCTCAGTTCATAGTTTCACGTCTTCTTCAACACAGCATAACTATCATTTCGTAAATGATGCTCCCATTTATTTTAAAACAGAAGATAAAGCACAGCTGGCAGTCCACCCTTACTACTCAAAAGAAATGGTACCTAATCTAAAACAAGGTTGAACAAAGGAGAAGTGTGGCCGGTTGGGAGATGAGGAGGGTGAGGAATGCTGCCAGTGGACGGCCGCCATCTTGGCTCCTTATATATCAGGTGGTTTCCACAGCTGCAGCCAATCACAGGTTCGGGCATGAGAGCTTTCCACCAATCAGGGGCGTCGCACCCGTGGGGGATGTGGGTGTTTTAACACCCACACTTTTCCCAGTGAGAGGGTTCAACACCCACACTTTTTCTGCAGTTTTTCCACAGTTTTGCACAAACGCCTTGCGTCGAACTGCCGCCGTAGCTACCTCGTAGGCTGTGTGTAGCCAAAGAATTTCTAATAAGGGAAGAAGTTCCACTCTCTCGTTACTTCCGGCTTCTGAACTGGTTGCAGTTCCACCAGAGTTCCATATAGGGGGCGCTCACAGGCCAGTGCAGAATGAATGGGACTCTATGGAGCTATACCCCTCAAAATCCACTTTTCTCAGGATATAATTTTTTGTCTAGTAATTTGAATGTTGCATTTGAAAGGGGAGGCTAAGACAATACACACTGCTGGGTGTTAGATTTTTTTAAAGTGGCTTTTTTGTTCTAAAAAGCCTTTTAAAATGTCAATGACGTCATACACATATACGGCCAGAGATACTGCTTTACGGCGAGCTCTGAGTCGCTTCCTTTTTTCTCTCGAGGCATCGACAACACAGCTGACAGGTTAGACTCTCCCTGTTAATACACGGGCTAGAAAGAGGTCTGCTAATGTTTTAAAGACCACGCCGAAATATTCACTCTGACATTCTGGTTCTGCTTCGGATGCTGTCAAGCGGGATCTCCGATCGTAATCAGTCCTTCACTGACCAATCAGCATTCATTAGCAGAATGCTAGCGTGTTATGGGCAACAACGACTCAACCTGTAACAAATCGAAAGGGCATAAGTACTCGTTCATTCAACTTTCGACCTATAATCCATGTTGAACTTGCAAAAACTACAATCAAATCTGAGATTTCTCATCGACAATCAGGCGAAAGAGACAAATTTAGCCGTCTAGCTCCATAAGGTCCCATTCATTTTGCACTGGACCGTGATCACCCCCAGTGGAACTCTGGTGGAACTGCAACCAAAGTAGGTACAATGGGGCTGAATAGGGAGTGGAACGGCTTTCCGTAGACGGGCTTTGGTGTAGCGATTATATTGCCTGAGTGAACAGAATTACATTCATAGCAACGCTCTGTTTTTCATGGCAACGGTGTGTTATACTTCGCAGCGGTCTTAACAGACCGCATTCTACATCGAGGAGAACTCGCAATTTTTACGTTAATCTTAATCGCTATAAGTATGTGAGTACTGTCAATAGCAAAAAAAACGAGCCAATCTCGGTGCTAGCTAACTGGAGCTGCTGCAGCTAATGCCGAGAGCTCCCACTTAGCTAAAACGGCACTTTTGGGGGCATATCATAAAGAGTGTCTTTGTGCCTCTTAACAGACACAAAATGCAATTAAAATGTCTGTGCAACATGAACAGGGCCCTTACATGACAACAAGATGCGTTTTCAACTCAGACATTGTTTAAATTCACCTACCCTGTTAGCTGCTAGCTGCCGTCTGGGATGAGTGAGTGTTCAGCCAGGCTTCAGTAATAATCATCAAGCAGCAGTTCCCTGTGTATTTGTAGCATATATATCCATTTTGTGTGCGATCCATCTGGCGTTGGTGAATAGTAGTCTCTGCAGTGGCGAACTGTGTGTTAGTTGCCTTAGCCAGGCTAGCAGGCCGACCGGCATCCTTCTAATTCCTCCCCGCCTTCCTCACCTGCCGCGGCCGACAACAATCCACAGGCGCCCGCTGGTCTGGTGGATGTCCTCCAGAGGACAGTTCATGCTTTCGCGGCAAGATTTTTGCGGCGAAAAAAGTTTATTTCCCCATCAAAAATAGGTAATTGAGCACTGTAGTGGTTATGATCATATCAGTGACTATGTAACTACATGGAAACGGGCCAAATGATGTATGTTTCTTGTACAGTAATAGCGTTACGGAAGGCTAGCTCTAGCTCCATAGGTTACTCCAAGCGTCTTCCCTTGTGAACACCTCCGCTCTTCACTCTTCTCACACCACGCTCCGATCTGCACACTGCTGTTTACCTTTTCCTGCTACAACTGAATTCCTGCGGGACTTCAGCGCAAGACTACAGTCAGCCTTCTGTAACGCTGTTACTGTACAAGAAACAGGCATCATGTGTCCCGTTTCCATGTAGTTACATAGTCACTGATATGATCATAACCACTACAGTGGTCAATTACCTATTTTTGAGGGGGAAATAAACTTTTTTCGCCGCAAAAATTTCGCCGCGAAAGCATGAACTGTCCTCTGGAGGACATCCACCAGACCAGCGGGCGCCCGTGGATTGTTGTCGGCCGCGGCAGGTGAGGAAGGCGGGGAGGAATTAGAAGGATACCGGTCGGCCCTGCTAGCCTGGCTAAGGCAACTAACACACAGTTCACCACTGCAGAGACTACTATGAGTTGAAAACGCATCTTGTTGTCATGTAAGGGCCCTGTTTATGTTGCACAGACATTTTAATTGCATTTTGTGTCTGTTAAGAGGCACAAAGGCACTCTTTATGATATGCCCCCAAAACTGCCGTTTTAGCTAAGTGGGAGCTCTCGGCATTAGCTGCAGCAGCTCCAGTTAGCTAGCACCGATTCGGCTAATTTTTTTTGCTATCGACAGTACTCACATACTTATAGCGATCAAGATTAACGTAAAAATTGCCCGGCGTTCTCCTTTAACTCTTTAATGCTGCTAGTACAAATTGCTATCGTAATTAGGTAGATACAACCCGAGCTAACGTTAGCTAACTGAACCTATCATTTAACATTAGGCTGTTAGCTAGCTAGCTAGGTTGTCTTTTGCCATTTATGTTCGTAAAGTTTAATGTCCGGTGGCATTTTCATCTCTTTTTATATGCCGTTACTGTTAGCAGAGATTTAGAAAATGGTGTGTTTATCAGTTGTAACTACAGGATGGGAGGTAACTGCACCTTTTTAACTTCACTAACAACGTTAAATGAAAGCTAATATGTACGAATAGTTTCCCATGTAAGAATTATAACGTTCCGTAACATTAGCTACGTTATAGCATTCATAATAAACGGATACACGGATCATAATAAAATTACGTATGTGCTAATTTGCATAAATAGCACAACAGATCTAAACATTGGGTATAGCCAGGTGAAAATGTCTTGTTGACATATAACAGAAAAAGACTTAATGTAAAGGTCTGAATGGAACCTATTTAGGCTACCCATGAGCATTAATACATAGAGGCAGGAAGAAGTGCTTTAAACCAGTATTGATTATTGAGTGTATTAAACCAGTATTATTATTATAGTATTATATTATTATTGCAGAGATGGAGTTTGGGGCTGAGTCAGTGGGACTGTTTCTGGGGGATGAGTCTGAGGGAAGAACAAGGGTAAGGAGAATGCAGAAGAAAAAAAGTAGGTAAAATAAAAAGTGACCCCCAGAAATCCCACGGACCCAGCCCCAAACCCCATCTCTGCAATAATAGGCTAATTAATAAAGGCTGGTTTAAAGTACTTCTTCCTGCCTCTATGTATTCATGCTCATGGGTAGCCTAAATGGTTCCATTCAGACCTTAATATTAAGTCTTTTTCTGTTATATGTCAACAAGACATTTTCACCTGGCTATACCCAATGTTTAGATCTGTTGTGCTATTTATGCAAATTAGCACATACGTATTTAGATTATGCTCCGTTTGCCCATGTTAACAAACAGTACAATTATCCATCGTTTTTATTGTTAATAAACAAATCACATCCATCCCCCTCACTTTTGAAAAGCTTGCCTGCCACCAATGATCTCCCGGCACACCTATTTGCATGTGAAATTGAAAACAAGAGAAAAAAACACAAGGCACACACGCACACAGAGACACACACACACA
>NC_050179.1:34797401-34832401 GCF_008315115.2 Sander lucioperca | reverse complement strand
GTCGTTTACCAGCAATTTACTGGTTTATTGTTTATTGTTATAAGTTATAGTTATTACATTATTAATCAATCATTTAATTTTGACCGTATGGCCTTAGCAATAAACAAGCCGTTCTTTAATGTCGCCAACTGTCATTTTGTGCTCCTTTTTTATATTTTATATTATATACATTATAAATATATTATATATATTTCGGTTCAGGCACCGGCACTATTTTAAAAATATGGTTTTAGCACTGGTATCGGAAACCCAACCCTATTTATGAATGTAGTCACGTTATCCAAGTCGTTGTTTTCTTCTGATTCACGGCAGTGTCTCATCAACGTTTGGATGCTCGAGATAATAAGGTGATTCTGAGTTAAAATCATGAGTTTTTCCAGTTTGCTGAACCTGATTGCAAAGTATAATTTGATGAGGTCATCCCCTGCAGCCGTAATACATCGGTGGTGTGATGAGGTCGATCCAATCTTTCAAAGTAAAACGTTTTCTCGTACGTTTGTGACTTTAATCTCAGAGAATTTGTGGGTTTCTTCTCGCAAATCTATTACTCAATAATCTTAGAGAATATTCACATTTTTTTTCCATCGTAAATCTCAGAACTTTTCTCGTTCATTTTATGACTTTAATCTCGTAAATTCAGAGTTTTTTCTCAGAATATTACCCCCCTCCCCCGGCTCCGTAATGATTATTATTTTGACCTACATTGTCTCTAATACGCTGTCGTGTTGGAGTGAAACCCTTCACATAATTATTTGAAAGTCTTAAAGAACTGATGTGACTTTGTGTTAACTTGTTCCGTTTCTAGCTGAGAACCGCCATGGTGAGGGGAGAGACTGGCAGCTACAGGCTGAGCGTCAGAGCCTCAGTGGATAAAGGGGTGAGGAATCAGTTCATATTATCTGAATATAACAAGTCTGAGGGCCCTGTCTTTTCACCCTGTGTGTTGAGCTCTCTGTTTTAGCTACAGAGTGAGACATCACACTTCTGTTCCATCTTTGTTGGGAGTCGCACATGTGCAGTACCTAGGTAAGGACTACTAGCCAGTCAGAAGCAGAGTATGAGGGCGTGCCCTGACAGTACCTAGGTAAGGACTACTAGCCAGTCAGAAGCAGAGTATGTGGGCGTGCCCTGACAGTACCTAGGTAAGGACTACTAGCCAGTCAGAAGCAGAGTATGAGGGCGTGCCCTGACAGTACCTAGGTAAGGACTACTAGCCAGTCAGAAGCAGAGTATGAGGGCGTGCCCTGACAGTACCTAGGTAAGGACTACTAGCCAGTCAGAAGCAGAGTATGAGGGCGTGCCATGCTAGCAGCTAGGCGAGCATTATAACGTGTGTTCCAAAGTGACCACGTTTGTCTCTGAAGTAAAGGCTGGACTACAATAGAGCTGTTTGGAGCAGTTGGTGAACAGTGTTTTCTGTTGGAGATGGTAAGTCCCTTTGGGGTGGACTTTTGGATTTTTTACTTTGTAAACCTATAACATGCACAAAAAAGATATATAACACAATAAAGGAAAGGAGAAAAGGCAAAAAGCACAATATGAGCACTTTAAATAGCAAATGCACCTGTGCCCATCTGTGCGCCCGTGTGTTCAGGTGCATTCTGGGCGTATTGCTATCTTGAGGCAGCGAGAAGTGATCGCACTGTTGACCAACAAAAACCTGGTCTAAAGTCAATAACGCAGCATTTCATTGTTATTTTAACAGCGCATTAGTAAAATGGCTGGTGCACAGCGCGCACACTATGCCTGTGACACACACAGGGACGCGCAGCAGCACACACACATGCAGAAGATGATTAAAAATAAAAAATATTATAATGTGAAATAGTGTTATGGAGTTTTGGTGGCATAGTGCTCGTGCCATATATGATCTGCACGCGCACAGACCTTTTTTTCCGCCGTTAAACTAGCAAAAGTGGATTTGTACACGCCCTAAACGCACCTGCGCTTCACGACGTGCGCTTAGATCATTAAAATAGGGCCCAAAGCCTTGTTTCTGAGCAAAAACTGTTATTGATTTTCACACAATCAAGGGATGATACAATCCATCCTGGAGATGAAAAAAGTCAAATAACCAGCCACATGGGTCTCTTTGTTGATTTGTCTTCGTCATTCTGTCTTTACCACACAGGCAGCGAAGTGATTTAAGTTCCTGTTTAGTTTAAAATAATCAGCAGAAGCAGCGCTGACTTTATTAGCATGAGCAGATTAAAAACTGCTGGGTAGTTCAATGTAATAAATCGCTGAAAAAAATCTGCAGATTCAGTTTGTGGTTTGCTGATCAGTGAAGGGATGTGGAGACTTTTCGAGACTTTTCGAAAACAAAATATTTATTTTTTTGTACACGCTTATGTTGTGTTTAAACCCCCTACCGCTAGACGGCTATGCTGAGACGCACCCCTAGTGTCCTTGCCTAACAGTGCCTAAAGGTGCCTAGCAGTGCCTAAAGGTGCCTAACAGTGCCTAAAGGTGCCTAGCAGTGCCTAAAGGTGCCTAGCAGTGCCTAAAGGTGCCTAACAGTGCCTAACAGTGCCTAGCAGTGCCTAAAGGTGCCTAGCAGTGCCTAGCAGTGCCTAACAGTGCCTAGCGGTGCCTAGCGGTGCCTAACGGTGCCTAAAGGTGCCTAACAGTGCCTAAAGGTGCCTAACAGTGCCTAAAGGTGCCTAACAGTGTCTAGCAGTGCCTAACAGTGCCTAAAGGTGCCTAACAGTGCCTAGCAGTGCCTAGCAGTGCCTAAAGGTGCCTAGCAGTGCCTAGCAGTGCCTAAAGGTGCCTAACAGTGCCTAACAGTGCCTAGCAGTGCCTAAAGGTGCCTAGCAGTGCCTAGCAGTGCCTAACAGTGCCTAGCGGTGCCTAGCGGTGCCTAACGGTGCCTAAAGGTGCCTAACAGTGCCTAAAGGTGCCTAACAGTGTCTAGCAGTGCCTAACAGTGCCTAAAGGTGCCTAGCAGTGCCTAAAGGTGCCTAACAGTGCCTAACAGTGCCTAGCAGTGCCTAAAGGTGCCTAGCAGTGCCTAGCAGTGCCTAACAGTGCCTAGCGGTGCCTAGCGGTGCCTAACGGTGCCTAAAGGTGCCTAACAGTGCCTAAAGGTGCCTAACAGTGTCTAGCAGTGCCTAACAGTGCCTAAAGGTGCCTAACAGTGCCTAGCAGTGCCTAGCAGTGCCTAAAGGTGCCTAGCAGTGCCTAGCAGTGCCTAAAGGTGCCTAACAGTGCCTAACAGTGCCTAGCAGTGACTAGCAGTGCCTAGCAGTGCCTAGCAGTGCCTAGCAGTGCCTGACTTTTTGCTAGAAGCTAACAACGTAGCTATGGCTGAACTTTGGCCTACTTTAGCATATAAACATTAGCTCACTAAGAACCTGTGAACCACAATCCCAAACTGGCAGTTTGATTTTCTGTGTACTGAATTGTTTACCTAAAGTAAACTTCTTTGACTTGTAGGCACATCATGTCTTTTTTTAAATATTAGTTTTTCTAAAATTATACTTTAAAAAAATCCCAATATATCGCCTTACACACAGTATCGAAATATACTGCAATGTATTGAATCGTGACCCATGTATGGTGATACGTATGGTATCGCCAGATTCTTGCCAATATCCACGGTGACTAACAGCTGTGATCACCACGCTGTTCCCTTCTCCTCCAACAGAAACGCCCCCTGTACCTCGTCAACGACTACTTCTACACAAACATCGATGAGACGCCTTTCAGGTAAATCAGCTGTTTTTTTGCCTTCTCCTTCACTCGCTGTCTGCTCACATTGTTCGCCTTCTTCCAAAATGTTAGAAACCCTAAACCGGAAAACCCAAGACGTTATGAATTTGATGTTTCAGCTAGTTTCACTCCGATATTCTGTCCAATAAACCGGTGACCGTTTCCACCGTGTGACGTGTTGACAGTGTTCAGAATATTTTCAGAGCTTTACCTTGCTGTCAGACAGCCCTTTACAACGGGGAACTGAAGCCGTTATCTCTGCTCTCTTCATTTTACCTCGCAGAACACGGGAGTTGCTGCTCTACCGCTGCCTCCATCGGTTATTTTGTTTGTGTTATTGTGTAGTCTATATCCTTGATGTCCCACTTCTTGGATTGCTCCGTTGCCGTCGGAAATTCCGCCGGATTTCACTATTTTTCGGCCGGATGTCCCGTCCCCTCCCTCTGTCTCTGTGTTGGCGTTCTAACCTCCGGTGGATTTCTGAGGACTATGGTTAACTGCTCCTCAGATCTCTGCAGGGTAAATCCAGACAGCTAGCTAGACTATCTGTCCAATCTGAGTTTTCTCTCGCACGACTATTTTGCTGCGACTCTTTATGGAGTTTAGCGTCGCCCATGACGATTGTGATTGGTTTAAGGAAATGCCGATAAACCAGAGCACATTTTCCTCCCATCCCAGACCAAGGGGGTAAGCGAGCCTCCACAACCCGAACCATTTTGATGCTAACAAGCACTCACCCGCCATTAGCATTCCATTGACTGCCATTCATTTTGGCGCCACTTTGACAGTGAATAACTTTACATCTGAAGAGTTTAAAGACTCTATTCGTCCATTGTTTATTTCTAAAGAAACACGACAATGTATAAAAGGCTCCATTACCTTGTACCTCACGTTATGGCTCCGTAGCAGACGTTTTTATAAAAATAGGCTAACGATTGGGTCATAACCACGAGACTTACTGTCTCATAGTAGAGGAATTACCGTATAGTACAGGAGAAGCTCTCAGGCAGTTTGGACTTCCATTAGCTGTTTAAGTTTAATTGCTAATGTTAACTAGTATTTTAGTGATCAATAATTAGCCTGTGTCTATGTTATCTCCTTACATATACCTACGCTCTCCGTCTCTGCTAGATTGGGAATGATTGAGATTTCTCTTGGCACAGCTACCAGAAGACTTCCAACTTTCAGACAGGTTGCTCACGTCACATCTACGTCTTCAAGCTCAGTTGGAGGCTGCTCAGTAACGCTCAGCCATCACCGGGAAAGAGACTTCTAATATCCTTCACTGGTCTCCGTGGAAATCTACGGTGTCGCTTTGTCCATTAATTACTGTCTATGTACCCAACGCTATGTGGACTAGCCAGACCCTCCTCCAGCACACTTTGGAGGAGGGTCTGGCAAAGCGAGATGTTATAGTGTAACTTAGGTTTTTAAAATGGTTATTTCGGATTCACCAAAGTCACACAATAACACAAACTAACTAACCGACGGAGGCAGCGGAAGAGCAGCAACTCCCGTGTTCTGCGAGGTAAAATGACAGTTTTTGTCAAAGGAGTCTGGTGGCTTTGAAGAGAGCAGAGATAACGTCTTCAGTTCCCCGTCATAAAGGGCTGTCTGACAGCAAGGTAAAGCTCTGAAAATATCCTAAATAAAGCGTCCACTTAAACTGATATAGATGTTTTAGGTCCGCCCACAACATTTGAGGTTGGGAAGTTGGGTCTGGACTTGATCCGTTGTGGAGCAACTATGAGCTCCAACCAGAGCTGTTCAGACCAATCAGATCATCAGGGCGGGCTTTATACGATGATGGACAGATGATCAACAGTAACGTGATCAACCACGTCACCAAAGAGCGCTTGGGTTGAATTTGTTTACAACAAAGATGGCTGTCGCTGGAGAACTGAGATGTGTAGTTTCCGCCATCGCGTCTGTTATAGAAGATATATCGACAGCACATTCATTTTAAAAGAGGAACAGAGAACCACGGTCAAGGCATTTGTCGATCGGAAAGATGTTTTTGCCGTCCTTCCTACGGGATTTGTCAAAAGTTTAACTTATCAGCTGGCCCCCGACTCATCTTCTACTTCTTCCAGCATGCGTGCAGTTGAGTTACAACATACGTCACGTACTCCGTCGCTCTGATTGGTTGGAGGTCTATCCAATTGAGTGCAGAGGCATTTTCTTTCCTGGTTGGGTTGAAACACGCCCCATAACCCCAGCCCAATGGAGCAGCATCAGACTCATATTCTGACTAGAATCTGAGTATGACCACGTCAGGCCAGTTTTAATGAGTTTTTTGTAACTGAAATACTCCCATACTTTATATATCAGCTGGACACAGCTCCTCACTGCTGATCCATTCAGGGGTGTGTGTGTGTGTGTGTGTGTGTGTGTGTGTGTGTGATCTGACCACTTGAGGGCAGTGTTTTACCTCATATGTTGTTACAGGTAGAGGGTTTCTCTGTGTCAGCTCTCTTCTGTGTGTGTCTGCAGCTTCGGCATGGTGCTGACGAGGGGTCACGGAAGCCTCATGTTCATCGGGAATGTTTCCGTGGAGGAAGGTAGGATTCCCCCCACAATTCCATGCTGCACGGACCTTTCAAATCCACTGCTGTGTCTGATGCTGTTGTTGGTTAGAAAAATACAATGAATAGATCTGTAACAATTCAAAATGTTGCTGTACAAATTAAAAATTACAATTTAAAAACAAAAAAAAACAAACGTATTGTCACTTTTAGTCAAATTTAAAAACATCTTTTGATTATATCATCACTGTCATGTGACCCAGATTATGTAATAACACAAATACACAGCCTATGAAGTAAAAAACGCCTCTTAATTATAATGAAACATATTTTCTGTCATTTTTGTTGCTATGAACGTGTATCAGGTCAAGTGCCAACAACTAACAGTTGAAATATTAATATATAGTCCGACCAATAATCACTTATATAATTACAATTTGGCATATCTAAACAAAATCAACAATTACCAGTCATACGCCTTAAGATCTAAGCTAATGTTAGCAATTATTTTTTTGCTGAATCCCAATTCTCTGTCTTACCCCTTCCCCTTAGTTTTGCACGTTCACGTGAGAGTAAGGGCTGTCCCAATTCTCGTTTCGATCGAGGGGTAGGGCTAAGGGGAAGGGGGTAGATACCCCTTAAAACCAAGCATTTTCACGAGCTTACTTGAAACCAAGAGGTACCCAGAGTCTCATAGTAAAAAGTAGGAAAAGTAAGTATTTTCGGCTTAAATAATTGATTTTAAAAATTACGGCAGTCTTGTTTTGTGCGCTACACAGTCCTGTACATATATAATTGCAACCATGTTCTTATTCAATTAAGAACATGGTTGCAATTATATATGTTCAGGCTCCCGGGACCCCTCGTCAGCACCATGCCGAAGACATTTTTAGAAATCACTAGTTTGCTATGCTAACGTTAACACTGCTGATTTGCACAACAGTCCCGCATTTCTCTGACAAGCCTTGAATGGACTCCATGGCAGCCAGCTACCGACGATTTATGATGATGTAACCGTAACCAAGTGGTATGTTTTCACCCCTAGACCTTACCACTCGGTTTCGAGGGACAAGGGCTAGGGGTAAGACGAAGGGGTAGGGGAAGGGGAAGGGGTAAGACAGAGAAATGGGATTCAAGAAATTCAAGAAAGCGCAATTATGTTAAAAAAATAAATAAAATTGACAATTATGTAATAATTGTAACAGGCCTAGCAATGAATCAGATCAACCCCAGTGTGTGTAGATGGGTGCTGAACATGTTTATTCACGCATAAAAAAAAAATCTAAAAAATACAACCTCATCCACTCTGAGGCTGTTAAAAGAACGTAAATGGATGTTTGTATTTGACCTGGCTGAAGTGTTTGTACCTTCCTCCGCAGGCCTGCACGATCTCACCTCCCCAGACCTCAGCATCGCCACCGAGTGGTATGTCTGAACCATGGGCTGACATTCCACACAATATAAGCTTTAATCAGTTCATATATGCAGATGCAGACACATGTTAAAGGTGCCGTAGGTAGGATTGTGAATATCCAGGACTTAGCCAAAAACCCCTTTCCGCTAAAGCCCAAAACGGTTTCCTAAGCCCCTCCCCCCAAAAGGGAGAATGAATGCGTGTGCATGAGCAGTGATTGACACGCAGTTAGACACCCCCCCTGGCCCTGATTGGTGCGTCTGAACAGGGAGCGGTGGATTTTTGCAAATCTCACTACAGGCTGTAGGTGGCGCCAGAGGAGCCGGATTTTTTTTTTTAAATGACCTGCTTTTATAAATCTTACCTGCTGCACCTTTAATGAGCCAAACAGATCCGTAAATGACAAACAACATTGTGTTACCGTGAATCACAAGGAGAGTGTGTTGGTAGTTGGGGCTGATATCTGCTTCTGCGTTAACCCTTGTGTTGTCTTCCTGTCGACCGTGCAACTTTTTGTTTTTCTGGGTCAAAATTTAAAATTGAAACCTTTTTTTTTTTCAATTTTTGGTATTTTTGCGACACTTCTTCTTCTTTTTGTCGCTCTACCACACACACACACACACACACACACACACACACACACACACAAACACACACACACACACACACACACAAACACACACACACTCACACACACACACACACACACACACACAAACACACACACACACACACACACACACACACAAACACACACACACACACACGTGCCGGCCCTGCTATTCTCTTAAAGAGATCCACAGTATAAACTTCAGGCCACTTACGTAGGCTACGATGAAAGCTCTACGTGGAGCCTCCACAGAAGCATAAATCAGACTTTAGGGCTGCACAATAAATTATTAGTTTAGTTCTTAGCGATATCAACTTGTGCAATAAACACATCACCAGTGTTGGGAACGTTACTTTAAAAAAGTAATTAGTTATAGTTACTCACTACTTGTTCCAAAAAGTAACTGAGTTAGTAACTGAATTACTCTATAATAAAAGTAACTCGTTACCAGGGAAAGTAACTATTTGCGTTACTGTTAAAAAAAAAGTTGCTGTGTCAAAGAATTTGGATTTTTTTGAGCATTTTTTTTGTTGTGAGGCAGAAAGATCTATCTTCTGCTGCTTGGAGGACTTTGCTCCGAGTCCTCCTTCGCTAGTGGATGGCGAGCTATCCTCTGTGGTGGAGGTATCGCTGGTTTTGGCCACTAGCTTTGTAGATGCGTGTATCGTTGTGAGATGCTTCATTAAATTAGAGTTGCTTACAACGGATGTCGACAAAGTCTTCTCTCCTGGACATAATGTACACATTACATGCACGTTCTCGCCTTTGACCACAATGAATTTGAAGTAGTACTTATATCTCCACCTTGAAAATGCCAACTTTTCATCGGATTGCTCCTGACTCGCCATCTCTGCTGCTTCATCGAATCTCTGTTTAGCTGTTGTGTGGCATGTGTGTAAAAACACTGGCTCTGATTGGCTACCATGAAACATGACTCTGCCTTAGCCAATCATAATGGCTTACCTCGTTATTAACCCACCTCCTCACTAGCTGTGAGCCAGGGGTGCGTTCGGATTACACAGTTTATTCAATCAATGCATAGTAACGCACCGCATTTAACGTCCAGTAACGTTAACGGCGTTGTAACGACGGGAAAAGTAATTAGTTAGATTACCCCGTTACTGAAAAAATAACGTCGTTACCTAACGCCGTTCTTTTAAACAGCGTTATTCCAAACACTGCACATCGCTTAAGACACTAAGGTTTTTGTTGAAAACCGCACTTCAAAATGTAACCACGTAAATTCACACCTAACACCTCTTAAATGTAACGTGTGTCATTCTATTATTTTTTTAACGGTGCCTTTCCAGTTCACTTAAATGTTAAATTTGTTCAATAAAAGTTTGTTGGAAGATAAGTTCCTTCCAGGTTTTTTGTGTTGTGTTTAGCAGTTTACTGAAAGCAGCAGAACTGAGTACATTTCAATATCTGTTCATTGCGAGTAATATCGTTATCGCGATATTCAACAACGTTATCGCATATTTGCCTCCTATCGTGCAGCCCTAGTGAGTAATAGAACAAAAGAATATAAGAGTTGTAGAAGCCAAAGTTTGGATTTATAAGATTTAAAGTCTTTCTCTTCCTTAAAATCCTCTCCCCCACAGTCCTCATATTAATAACAAATCTAAATATATATATATTTTTTCGATACTCTCCTGAAATGTTGTATCTAAAATCTGGTTTAATGAACCCTCTCTTTCTCAGGACGTACTGTGAGACGGACATCGACCCCAGCCACCGGAAGTACTCCCAGCTTCAGGCCGCCATCCGTTACCTGCTGGGCAAGGAGCCCGACCTCCAGTGTAGGTTTTTGACATTTAACATAATGACCCTATAAAATATCAGACCAGGGTTTCCGCGGGGTCTTAAAAAGTCTAAAAAAGTCTAACACTTCAAATCAAAATTTGAGGCCTTAAAAAGTCTTAAAGCTACATTGTGTAAGATTTTTTTCCCATCTTTTGCAAGTTTAATACAAACGGGCAGGCATGACATCTTACAAGTTACTTAGTTACTTTCACATGCCCCTCGCTAGCAACAACTTCTTCGGTCTCTCCTAACTAGAGTCAACATCCGGTCAGCTGAACATACTCTGATTCAGAACTCAATGTAATAGCGCCTCCTGCTGGAACATCCATTATTAGCAGCTAACTTCAGAAACAGTATAAGGAAATTAACTATTATTATTCATAGCTAAGTAACTGATATAGCTTACAGATAAGCATTCTTGTAACTTAATATTACTCTTAAGATATTACAGTTAGGATACCACACCTCCCATTCCGAGCGCGTTTTAACTCCTACGGTGGCCAGTCAAACTGTTCATCGCCTGTGATCCGTCAGCACACAGATTTATGTTACAAGGTAGACGATCCTTTTTCATCATTGACGCGAGGAAAAGTATCCTAGACGTCGTTCTAGCGTTATGTACAACCATGCAATAGTTAGCCAAGCAACTATACAACTTTTAATTTACACAAATAGGCAGAATTACCTGTCGAGAAGAAAGCAGGCAACTTTGGCGTCCCTTTTTAAAATCCTTGCTCCTTATGAGCTCTTTCCATCTGGGAAAAGCCACTCCAATATTAACTTTGGTCTTGTTGCTTTGCCTGTCGTGTTGTCGTTTTAATTCTCTTTTTAACTTCCTTGGCGACTCCGTTACATGTCCTTGAGAATAGGCGCGATCCTCCATCTTCAACAGGCTTTCAAATCTGCCGGCAGATCGAGTAATCTCCCCCTGGCATTCGTCACGGTGCCACTGAATGTAAGAGGGCAAAAGGCGGAGGTATGTTCGTCTTTGGCTAATGTATTATAAAGATGGAGGTATGTCCCTCTTTGGCTAATGTATTATAAAGATGGAGGTATGTCCCTCTTTAGCTAATGTATTATAAAGATGGAGGTATGTCCCTCTTTGGCTAATGTATTATAAAGATGGAGGTATGTCCCTCTTTGGCTAATGTATTATAAAGATGGAGGTATGTCCCTCTTTAGCTAATGTATTATAAAGATGGAGGTATGTCCCTCTTTGGCTAATGTATTATAAAGATGGAGGTAAGTCCCTCTTTGGCTAATGTATTATAAAGATGGAGGTATGTCCCTCTTTGGCTAATGTATTATAAAGATGGAGGTATGTCCCTCTTTGGCTAATGTATTATAAAGATGGAGGTAAGTCCCTCTTTGGCTAATGTATTTTAAAGATGGAGGCGCTACATGCCGGCCGTCATTCGAGCGAGTCTCTCGTATGTATTCTGAATGATTCTGAATGTCAGATTCTACGCGTACGAGAATACTTTGATTAGTTGGTGGAAGTAATTCCACATGAATGAGCACATATTTGTGAAAGAACAAAGTTTTTTTTTTGCTAAGAATCAACTCCAAACATTACACAATGTAGGTTTAAATTCGCTAAAGTCGTGTTCTAGGCCTTAAATCATTTTAAACAGGTCTTATTAATTTTCCTACGTCCATGTAACGCTACCTCTGATGCTCATTGAAATGTTTTGGTTTTGATTCTGTAGTTCTTTCTTTCACTCGTCCAAATATAATTCACTGTATATGTACGGATCATTATTACTCTGTGTCGCTTTTATTCCATTTGAATACATTTATTTACTTTGCGAGTACTTTTATGACTCTGCTTTTCATTGTACTTTCATGTTGTGATAATAGGTCTTAAATTTAATTCATGAAGGTCTTAAAAAAAGTCTTAAATTTGACTTGGTGAAACCTGCCAAAACTCTGCACACGATTAGTGTTACGGGCTTCTCACGGTCAGGGAAACACCGAAAACAGTCACGGAATTAGTGAAATCCTTTAAAAAACATTTGGATGAGACTGTTTTTGTCTTTAACAACATATGGACAAAGGACAAATGGTTATTTAAAAGTCGCCTTTGTTTGACCCAACCTGTCCGTTGCCTAGGTGACGAGTTGTTGCTGCAGCACACGCTGTTTGACGCCGTGGTAACGGCTCCGATGGAAGCCTACTGGAACGCCCTGATGCTCAGCGACGGGTGAGATTTCATACCTGATCATGTGGAGCATTGAAGGGTTGATGGGAATACTGTGTGTGTATAGTATACGTATTATTAATATCTGGGTATCCTCTTTAGGGCTGCAACTAACCATTCTTTTCATTGGCCATTAATCTGTCAATTATTTTCTGGATGAATGGATTAGTTGTGGTCTATAACGTGTTAGAAAATGGAAAAAATGTGGATCAGTGTTTCCCAAAAAGTCCAAGATGATGTCCTCAAATGTCTTGTTTTGTCCACAACGCAAAGATCTTCAGTTTACTGTCTTCGTTATATACATGAAAACATGAGACCAGACTTCATAAATCTTTCCGTGGTAATTATTAATTCGTACAATTAGATTCAGTCCTCTTCCAAAGGTGGAGCCTGCCAACGTAAGCCAGTATTATTGCTTGGATTTACCTTCCATCCTCTCTTTATGTGTGTGTGTGTGTGTGCAGGGTGGAGGCGGGTGTGGAGACGGCCTTCCTCGGGACTCGTTCGGGCCTGATGAGGATCCTAAGATACGCAGGAGTGGAGACCAGAGTGGCAAAGTAAGACTGGAACCAGGCAGCACTCACAGTTGACGTGTTCGGCTCACAGTTTGTCTCACAGAACGACTCAACATTTGTTTAACATCTGACTAGTCTCCATTGACGACGGTTTGTTTACGGAATAGTACCAGTACCGCCGGAAATTCCGCTGGATGTCCCTCGCTTTCCTCTTTCTTTTAGTTAACTTTAAACTCCGGTCGAGCAGCATTAACTGGAACCTCTGAGCAATGTAACATGCTGAAAATGCCAAGTTTTAAGGATATGTTTAGATGGTGCAGTAAAGCAAAGCAGGCCTGATTGGTTCTCTTGGGAAAGGATTGTAAGTAGGGCTGTCAAACGATTAATTTTTTTAATCGCGATTAATCGCCAAATTCCTATAGTTAATCACGATTAATCGCATGTTTTATCACATGAATACAATTCTATTATTTTGCATTTCAGAACAGTTTTTAAGTCCATATTAACAATGGAAAGCCATTCTTACCAGTGGATCTTGATTGGGAATCAAATGAATGCAAAGGAAGTGACTTTATGAACTTGACTTTAAGATTTGTAATTGTTTATTTATTTACTGTAAACAAAAGAAAAATGTGTGAATCTGTCAATATTGCACAATTCCTACAAGTACCTAACCTGAGATGTAACACTAACACTTTGCTTCTACAGTACAAACAAAATGGTCCAAAAACCGGATGCCACTGCAGGACATTTGTAACCTTTATGTTTTTTAATAAGGAATGTAACAATTCTGCTGGACAGAAAAGGGGGTGGACAATGTCCCAAATGACAAAAACAATACACAGTCCTAAAACCGCATGCTGATAGTCAATATAGTGTGCAGTAACTCCTAAATAATGTTGATTCCTCACTGACGTCCAGTGATCACCGGTTAATGAGACAGCGTTTGCAGCACTCTGCAGCAGTTCCAGTGTGGCTGCTTTCTCCGTGTCATACAGGCTGTGTGTGGTGAAACTACTGTCCCCCTCGACAACTTTTTAAAAGTAAACTTTCCATTCAGAATCTTATTGGCATCTATTTTGGCGTCTCGCGCTCGCCATCCACTCAAAACGTAACGTTAGCCTACTACTCTTTGGCCGGCTCGCAAGCCCAAACAAGTGTGTGCGGCGTGCCTGTTTAGTTTCCGGTCTAGCTAGATCCGGTGTGGTGTTGTAGTTTTTCTAACGTTACTAGTTGTTGCAAAAAAACAACAAAGAAGTACAAAAAAAAAACTACAAAGTTTGCTAGGCCAAAAAGAACTTTAATCTTGCGATAAAGAAATTGATGTCTTTAAAATGGGTTTGCGTTAACGCCGTTAATAACGCGTTTAAGTGACAGCACTAATTGTAAAGATTTACAAAGCACTAATACCACACTGTAAAAATACTCTGCAAAAAGACAAAAGCTGTCAGATTAATGTAGTGGAGTAGAAAGTACAAGATTTTTCTCTGAAATGTATTGCAGTAGAAGTAGAAAGTGGCATGAAAAGAAAAGACTCAAGTAAAGTACAAGTCACTAAACATTTGTACTTAAAGTGCTCATATTATGCTCATTTTCAGGTTGATAATTGTATTTAGAGGTTATATCAGAATAGGTTTACATGGTTTAATTTTCAAAAAACACCATATTGTTGTTGTCCTGCACATTGCTGCAGCTCCTCTTTTCACCCTGTGTTCAGGTCTCTGTTTTAGCTACAGAGTGAGACCTCTCACTGCTGTAACATCTTTGTTGGCAGTCGCACATGCTCAGTAGCTAGGTAAGATCACATGCTCAGTAGCTAGGTAAGACCACATGCTCAGTAGCTAGGTAAGACCACATGCTCAGTAGCTAGGTAAGACCACATGCTCAGTAGCTAGGTAAGACCACATGCTCAGTAGCTAGGTAAGGATCACATCATCTAGCTAGCTGTTTCTCTAACTTCAGTAGTACAAGGCAGGATTAGCCGGGAGACTTCTTCTAAACGAGGGCACACTTCCAACTTTGCGTGGAATACCTGCAGCACAGGGACATGGAAGTAGTTCTTTTGTAGATTATGGTGAACTAGTGTGTGTTGTAGCAGTGTTTTGCCATTTAGAACGAGGGGGCTAACCGCTAGCATGCTAGCGCTAGCATGGTTTAGCCCCCTCGTTTCAGCTAGTGACGTAGAAAGCCGTGCAGATTTTGACCAGCTCACCCGGAGACTGAAGGCAGGACACATTCAGAAACCGTATCTCACTCAGAACAGCATGGATGGTTTTTTTTCAAAGTTTGTATGTGTGTGGAAGCACCAGAGACACAACATAACACCCCAAATCCCAGAAAAAGTGATTGTTTTCATAATATGGGCACTTTAAGTACAGTAGTGGAGTAAATGTACTTAGTTGCATTCCAAGACAAGACAAAAAGCCAAAAATCGTGTTCACCTGAGCCTTATGAAAAACTTAGGATAATGCTACAAACCAGGAATGAAATGCTATAACTGCTTTATGTTTTCAAAGTCAAATGTGGTGTGATCTTCCACCCGACAGGAGGTTTCTGACTGAGGTTGATAAGGACAACCTGTTCACCATCGATCACTTCCCTCTGTGGTACCGCCTGGCGGTGGAAAACACTCCTGGAAGCTTCTACTACTACGCAGTCAACGACAAAGGTGCGTCTCCTCGCCACCGCTCCACATTTAGTGAAGGAACAACAGAAAAAGTAGATTGTCGTCATTGTTATCATTAGACATAATAATTATAATAATAAAAGTCTCGCTTTGCCAGACCTTCCTCCTCAGCACTGCGTAGGAGGGTCCGGCTAGTTGACACTAGGGATGTCCAGATCCGATCACGTGATCGGAAATCGGACCCGATCACGTGATTTCAGACTCGATCTGAATCGGACGTTACCTCCCGATCAGGACTTGGATATATATGTATATATATTCTCATTATTTTTTAACACATCTATAGTTATGCGGTGGCCCAGAGTTAGACCCTTTTGACTCCACACAGAAACAGCAACGCGTGCGGCATGACATCACTTTGTTGCAGAGACGCTATTGGTTAAATGCCGGCAAAGTAGAACACGGAAGCAGCTTGAAGCGGAGAGCGCGAGTATGTCTGCGGTCTGGAGGGATTATAAAGTTAATGACAACAATATTGCCATAGCAAACTGTGAGATATGTAACAGAAGTGCTCTGTTTGTTAACAGAGTTGTTGAATGTTAAAATAAGGTGAATTACATTAAATGGGGTGGCAGTAGCTCAGTCCGTAGGGACTTGGGTTGGGAACCGGAGGGTCGCCGGTTCAAGTCCCAGTACGGACCAAAGTACAGAGTGTGGATTGGTAGCTGGAGAGTTGCCAGTTCACCTCCTGGGCACTGCCAGGTGCTCTTGAGCAAGAACCGTACCCCCCCAACCACTCAGGGCGCTGGTCCAGCACTGGCAGCCCACTCACTCTGACATCTCTCCATTTGTGCGTGAATAGGTCCTGAGCATGTGTGTGTATTTCAGGCCTGTGTGTAGTGATTTCTAACAAACAGAGTGTAAATTGTAATTTCCCCACTGGGGATCAATAAACAGTATAAGTTAAATTAAATTAGTATAAATTAAATAAAAAATAAGGAACATTCTGGATCTGTTTTTTCGCTCTTCTTTATTTATTTATTTTTATTTTTATTTATATATTATAGCAGTATCGGATGAGGACTCGGTATCGGTAGATACTCATAATCAAATGACTCAGACTCTAGGGCAAAAAAAACCTGATCGGGACATCCCTAGTTGACACAGCATTATGGTTAAAAACGTGCTCTTGGTATCTCTTTAAACCAATCACAATCGTCTTGGGCAGTGTTAAGCGCCGGACAAGGCATCAGTGCCTCTGCAAAATAGCCTCGGGAAGGAACTTGTTTTGGTGGAACATGTGTACGTTCAAAAGTAGTTTTAGTCGTGCAACAGAAAACTCAGATTGGACAGATAGTCTTTACTTCCGTGACAAACGAGCGTCACTTTGTAACACGTTATAATGCTCGCCTAGCTGCTAGGAAGAAATTTGGGCCTCACTGTACAGAAAGCTGAGTTTGTTCTGAAGTCACGATGATTGAAAAACCTTTATCGATGCATTAATTAACGTATTGTTCCTGCATTAAGTCCTGCATGAGATACTAGTAATCCTTGTACATCACTGACAGTTCAGCAAGCACTACATTAGTAAATTCATGTTTTTTCATGTACCATTATATAGCGTTACCAGTGCAGTGAAAAATGGGACTGTGCAAAACTCCAAATACATTTAACTATTTATTCTCCTTACTTATATTTATCTATTGTTTGATTATCTGTGTCTTATACTCCCCCCTCCCCATCCCCATCCCCCATCCCCCATTCCTTGCTGCTGCAACAGTGTGGATTCCCCCCCATTGGGGGATCAATAAAGGATTTTGAATGTTGAATCTTAAAAGATATGTCTGTAATCAGCTGACCCGGCGGTGAATGTCCTCCCCACAGGAGTGAAGTACGTGATAGCGACGACAGCGGTGACGGTGTCGTCAGGCGGGAGGACGGCCGTGGCCGGAGGTGAGTCACACGGTTCGCTGCTGCTGCTGCTGCTGCTCTGAGCCAAAGCACTCACAGCTGTGGAGCGTTTCAGTAGTAGACATTAAGCCTGGAGGATAGCTCAGGGCGTGTGCCATTTTATATCCTTAAAAAACAAACATACGAGGGAGGAGATGGAGATGGAGGGAGGAGGGAGGGGAGGATTAAAAGCAGCAGGAGACTGAATTTATTTTTTTATTTATTTGATTATAGCCACATGCTGCTGCTAATCGTGTGTGTGTGTGCGTGTGTGTGTGTGCGACGAATTTGGGCCTCCTTATACAGAAAGTTGAGTTTGCTATGAACATTTAGATATTTAAGTACATCGGTATCAGGTTATACGCAAATACCCTTTAAAGGTGACTTTATATGTAAAGATGGAGAAAATGCCCTTAGACCTTACAGAGTTTAACATTTATAATTGACAATGGAGGCTTTCAGAGTGTGTGTGTGTGTGTGTGTGTGTGTGTGTGTGTGTGTGTCTGTCTGTGTGTGTGTCTGTGAGACTCTGTTTGTGTGTGTGTGTTTGTTTAACTATATTCGTGGGAGTCCAGTATACTTGTGGGGTCCCGACAGCAGAGAAGGGCTGTTTGAGGGTTAAGACTTGGTTTTAGGATTAGGGTTAGAATTAGGTTATGGTTAGGGTGAGGGTAAGGGTTAAGGTTAGGCATTTAGTGGTGATGGTTAAGGTTAGGGTAAGGGGCTAGGGAATGCATTATGTCAATGACGGGTCCCCACAAAGATAGTAAAATGCACTGTTTGTGTGTGTGTGTGTGTGTGTGTGTGTGTCCCGTCTGTTGTACTTGGTATTGCAGCGTTCGATGAGTTTGTGGTCTCGTGTTGTGTGTGTACGTAGTTTGTGATTGTTTTGTCCGAAAAGAAAACCAAATAAAAATCTAGATTAAAGTAAATTACATAACTGATTAAGTAGAAGGGAACAGTGAATAAAAAGAACCATAGATAGGTGGAATATTTTAAACGTTATTGTGATATTTATCTCGTCGTGGCGAGCTATTTGCTCATTGATCTACGGTTCCCTTATTAGGCCCATTTTTGAAAGAATGAGAAGAATAGACTAAAACAAGTCTTTAAATGTTGGAGAAAATGACCGGATGACCGTATAAGGTTATCTTTAGTTTGTTTTGAATATAAAATCTAGCCGATGTTTGTCATAACCCTCAGCGAGGCGAGGATTTTTGACTGGATCGTGTCGTTTGTCTTAATCTCAGAACATCGTCCATGTTGAATCCTTGAATTTTCTTTCCCTTCGATTTCATTCTGTGAGTCTGGCTCCTCTTTTAATGGTTTGATGTACGTCGGTTCCCTGGCTGTTGTCGGATGTCGTCACGTTGAACTGTGGCCGTCAAATCGTGATGTTTTTAGTAAGAAAGAAAAAAAAATCCAGTTTAGATAAATAGAGAGTTTATTATCTTCCGCATGAAGTAACAGCTTCTTGGGTTGAATTTCAGACAATGTTTCGTGTGCTTATCACAGAAAATATGGACAAAGTAAATGAAAATACATGGACGTTACGGTATATGTGAGCTGATACCCTCACACACTTTCCCTCAGCAGCTCTGACTTTCCTTTGTTGGGAATTATTGTTAGTTTGTGCTAGATTGAAAGCTGCTGCAGCTCAAAGCTTGGCCTCTGGGTGGCAGTACAGCTCTACTGTTGTGTGAAGACAGTTTGACTCGCTGATGGAGCCTGAAGCAGCGTTGCCCTGACCGCTGCAGGACCGTTACAGGGTATAAAGTGTCTATAAACAGGGGGCGTCCAACCTGACAACAGAGGATGATCTATTTCTCAAAGTACTCATGTTACAGATACACATAAAATACACATAACTGACCAAGAAAACAAGAGATTGTGTGCAGCAAACAGCAGGAGAAATGTCACATTTCACAGATTCACAGACATTTGTACGTATATTTGGAGCTTGTGCTTGTTGGGCTCAGATATAAACGACAGACAGCTTGAACGAAAGGTTTTCATTTTTCTAAAGAAGGAAACAAAAACACTAGAGGAAGGGAAGTAAAGGGTGCAGAAGTGCTAAACAGCAGCTTCAAAGGGGGGGGGGTTTAAGCGCTGGCTGAGAGATGCAGCGCGGGGAATAACAATTCACAGAGCATCCATACATTAAAAAAAAAAGAAGTGCCGCAGCATTTCCAGTTCCACTAGTCTCGCGTTGCCAGACCTTCCTCCACAGCGCTGCGGAGGAGGAGGAGGAGGGTCTGGCTAGTCCACACAGCATTCTGGGATGGGAGGAAAACGTGAAAAACGAGAAAAAAGACCCGCTGCAAATTAGCCTCGGGAAGGATTTTGTTTTGGTGGAACATGTGCACGTGGGCATGTGGCGTTTTTTTTTTTTTAGAAGATTATTTTTTGGGCATTTTTAGGCCTTTATTGACAGGACAGCTGAAGAAATGAAAGGGGAGAGAGAGAAGGGGAATGACATGCAGCAAAGGGCCACAGGTCAGAGTCGAACCCGGGCCCGCTGCATCGAGGAGTAAACCTCTATATATGGGCGCCTGCTCTACCAACTGAGCTATCCGGGCGCCCGTGTGATGAGAATTAAAAAAAAAAAAAAAAAAAAAAAAGAAGATGAATATAATTTGATTGTCGGTTCTAGCTTGGAGGAAGAGTTTGGAACACCAGAAGCGGTAGGTGACGGACATCTGGCCGAAAATGAGGGACATCCAGCAGAACCTCCGGCGGAACGGGAACAATCCCGTAAATGCAACGTCGTCGACATAGACTAAACTTTCACTGACTTTAGTCCACTCTGTTAGCTGTACGATCAGTCCCCCGCCCAGAGGCTTTTCAGCCCAATCACACAGCTGCAGGGTTTCTCCCTGCGGATGTTGTCTCATCACTGATGAGAGCTGAGGAGCAGAAGCAGCCAGAGCGTCCTGGATGGATGCGAAAGCTTGGGTCAGAAGCTGCTGATTCGATACCCGTGCACGATGCCGCAGCCCTCTTTGGGCGGCGACTCCTCCGGAGACGTCGGAGATGACATCTCCCCGTCCTCCAGGTCTGTGTCGCCTCCGGACTCGGCCATCAGAGGCTGCCCGCGGCTCCTCATCTCCTTCTGGTAGCGCGCCATCAGGGAGGCGTAGACGCAGCCGTACGTCGCCGCAACCACCATCATGACGCACACTGTGCCGCAAATCACGCCCGCGACTATTTGCGTGCCGTGCGCTCGGCGGACGCTGACGGGCCGGTAGCGCTGGCGGATGCATTCGTCGTTGCTGCTGA
Source organism: Sander lucioperca (assembly GCF_008315115.2). Lineage (NCBI taxonomy): Eukaryota > Metazoa > Chordata > Actinopteri > Perciformes > Percidae > Sander > Sander lucioperca. The sequence continues at coordinate 34,811,762 of NC_050179.1, read as the reverse complement.
TGCGGCCGGGCGGGCACGGAGGCCGCGTGGCGTAACCTGGCGCGCCCTCTTTGGTCACAGTCTGCAGGCAGTAGCTGAACATCTCTGCTGGCACGCTGCGGATGTCCCTGCCCTTCAGATCCCCCGGGAGACTGCACTGCATCGCATCTACCTGCCCATCTGTAAGGCAGACGGAGAGGGGAAACAAAGAAAAGACGAGGGGGGGAGAACAGGGATGGAAAAGATGTAGTGAACATATACATAACTGTTTAAACAATGCCAGACACTGCATTATACAGAGTTTAAGATACTACACAGACTTCACTACTTTGAGGTTAAACACCCATGTGTGATTAATGTCACTCATAATTTTCGTATCATGTGCAAATTACATCTTTCTTTGTTTTGCACAAACATTCCCTTCGAACCAGAACCTTAAAGCCCAGTTCAGACCAACGACTTGTGACGAGCCGAGTTGGAACTTGTAACTACTTGCCGGTAGCCGGATTTTTACGATTCTGATGCCGAACCGGTAGGTTTAAAACGATTCCGATTCCTAAACCGATTCTTGAAAAACTGAAAAATGACATCATAGATGTAATATGTTTACTAGCAATCACGTGCAGTGAATGGTTAATATACTTTTATGTCCGTTTTGGTGAGCCCAGAGGGAAAATATGGCATTTAAAAAGTAGCCTACATTTACGATAGCTAGCTAATGTTAGACTAAAGAGAAAGTGTGATATTTTTACGTCTGTTTCGGAGCGACAGAGGGAAAATATTTCAGTCGACACATTAAGTGGAAACGAAATGAGGAACCGAAATTTGCGTTCTAAACCGGTCCGATTCCTACCTGTTGCATAGGAACCGGTTCCATAGTGGAACCAGGTTTCAGTACCCAACCCTACTGGATACTCGACCAGCTGAGTCGCAGCGACACCAACAGCTGGCTTAAGTCGAGCTGAGACGGCCGATTCAGACCGCTGCAACATTCTCGTCGCGAATATTTGGTCTGAACTGGGCTTTACTGATTGTCCTTGGAACGTCTGAAATATAACCAAATCACCAAATTCCAGCACCAATTCCTTTCTGACTCTCTCATCACAGCAAAAGAAATAACTTTTGATGTCATAGAAAGGGACATCGGTTCCCACAACCAAAGTGTGGCTACATGTCCCGACTATTACATTACATCTGGTAAGGATAAGATACGTATTTAAGTACAACATAGTACGATTTGGCAGCCCTTTCTATCATACCTGACACAGTAAAAGTTATAGAATACAAATACGCACTGTTGTATTTTTAGTGAGTTGAATGAGTAAGAGTAGTAGGTTGAGGAATGGGAAGGGTATGGGGAAAGCAAGGTCTCTTCTTATGTTCTTGTTGTTATAATTCTGTATTTTGGCACCAAATGTCCTATGTACAGATTGGTGATTGTAACCTTGCCTTCACTTTCCTACAAAAATAAGCATTGATTCAATTATGTTACTGTCTGTACAATAACCTTTGGCTCGATTAAAAAGAAAAAACTTTCTGGAAAATAGAGACAGGCAAGGATTGAGGTCATTATATTCTTAGATGTCTTTGCTCAGCATCCGTCCATCCTGCAGAGCGGAGATTAATTGCTTCGATTAGACAGCTTTGAAAGTACTAATTCAAAAAAATCCGAAGAAATTTGCTCCGGTACGGTCTTAAAGCCGACTGCCAAACCTATCAAACTTCAGAGTATTTGAGATGTGGAGAGGCCTGCTAACAGCTCTGCTCACCCCTGTAAATCATCCACTCCATCCAGTGCTTGAAGTCTCTCAGCTTGCAGTCGCACTCCCAGGGGTTTCCCGCCAGGCGGAGCTGCTGTAGCCCCACCAGGGGCTCGAAGGTGACTCTGTCCAGGGCCGCCAGCCGGTTGCTGGACAAGGACAGCCAGGCGAGTCTCTGAAGCCCGTCCAGCATGCCTTTGGGCAGCCACAGGAGGCCGTTGGAGGACAGGTCGAGCCCCCGCAGCCGCCACAGCCCCCTGAAAACATCCCTGCTCAGGCCAACGCTCCCTTGACTTCCGTTCTGGAGGACTTCTGTGCCGTTGTTGGGGTCAGGGGTCACCAGGCGAACCCCGAGGTAGTTGGCAGAGAGATTGAGGCAGCGCAGGCCGCTCAGGCCCGAGAAAGCCCCGGGCTGCAGGGTGGAAAAGTGATTCTGGGAGAGGTCCAGGAGGTCCAGGCTGCTGAGGTTGGACAGGTCGGTCGTGCCCAGCGACGACAGGTTGTTGTGGGGTAGGCGGAGGATCAGAGAGTCCGGGTCCAGCAGTCCCAGGATGGGCTTCAAAGAGAGTAGGCCCACAGCGGAGCAGTCAGTGGTGTTACCGTAGCATGTGCAGACACCAGGACAGCCGTGGACCGAGCCCAGCAGTCCCAGGAGAACCAACACCAGACTGGACAGCGCTGCACACGCTGGAAGATATGGGAAACGTTACAACAACACTGCAACAACAACAAGTGAGAAAACTATGTAGAAAATGAAGGAAAGCTAAAGTGTTGAGGCTTTTCTGTGGCCGAAGATGAATCAATGAATTATCAAGAGACCGAGCTGGCGCGATAATAAGATCTTTATTTCATCAATAAAGATCGGAGTTCAAGTCTGCAGACATACAACTGAAGTTAGTGAGCAGTGCAACAATATTATAATATCAAAAAACCCTCCTTCAGCCTACAATTTCTTGGAAATTATATAATGACTCTAGAAGTAAGCCAAATAAGGGCTGATATTTCCGCTTTGCCTGACTAACGGCACTAACGGACTTCATAAAAGTGCGTCTCTGCTCTCTCTTCTGTCGCTACGATGAAGCGTCTGTCCGGACTCACCCAGACTCTCCAGGTGACTTCCTCCATACTGGTCCGGGTTCTTCATGCCTGTCACATTGACTCTACTGTAACTTCAGACTCTCATCCAGCTGTCTCCGCACTCTGCCGGTTCACACCAACGTCCTGCTGTGGAGAGCGTCCTGGACAAAAGTAAAAAGGAGACAGCATAGGAGATGTTGTAATGGGAAGGCAGCTGCAAATTCACATTTGAAAAATGTCCTGTCAATGATTTCCTCAACGTACTTCAACAGAGAAAGTCTTCTGGATGATTTATTGATACTAAACAACCATAACCTGTTAGATATATTTCAACAACAGACAACTAGTGGCTCCAAATATTACCGTGGCCGTCAGCCTCAGTGACTGGTCCTGTGGCAAAGACTACCGCGCGACATATACTGGATTTTTGAGGCCTGGTACCATGGCCGAAGATCACTTAGATTTGTTTGTGACCAGGATATGTAGTGAGCGTGATATTTTACACTTGAACAATGAACTTTTATTCAATTCGAATCGAGTCAATTGTATCTACCCAAAATCACAAATTTGCCTGATGGGGCTTTTAAAATCTGTACAGACTCCCTCTATCTGACGCTCGATTTAGAAAAGGGAAAAACCTCCTCCCAAAAACACCCTTTAACGGGGAAGAAATGGAGGAAACGGTCCGGGCTCTCTGATGGACGCAAAAGTATCGGCGAAACATAATTTGGCATTTCCTTACTAATAATTCATTCATGTTACTTATCAGTAGAGATAAGCACCGATATATCTGCAGTAAGGTAATATCGGCCAATACATCAGCCCGGCTGATTTATGGTTGTAGCTGTAGCAAAGACACCAGACGCCAAACTCAGAACGCTTTGTTATGGCAACCCAACTCCCTCCGGACTGAGCTACCTCCACCTAGGGTTGGGCATCGTTCGGATTTTAACAATTCTGATTCTTCCTTTCGATTCCGGTTCTTATCGATACTCGATTCCGGTTCGATTCTTTGAGGGCTGGAGTGTGAAACGGGTTACATGCCTATTTTCACAAATAATTCAATGGTGGTTTGCAGTTTTACAGCTTTTTCAACGTAAAATAAAGCCACACTAGAGCGCTGCTTACTGTGCTCCAAGGCTGCAACACAACAAGCACTTGGCTGCTACGGAAACCAGAACTTGCGCATATTAAGCGATGATCGGATTTGAAACCAAATCCTCCAAACGATTCCATTAAAGGAACGATTCCACTGGAATCGTAATTTTTGAAACGATTCCAAGTAGGAATCGGTTCTCGATGCCCAATCCTAGCAACAACATGGCATCATGACTTTGCGTAAACATACACGCCACTTTCCTAAAGCCAAATGGCGTGTTATCTGTACGCATTTTGAGCTATCCACGTGTATGTCTACGCTGTATACAGCAGATGTAAACATACACGCCACGTGCCGTGTTATCGCGAGAACGTGTAAAAAAAAAAATAAAAAATAAAAAAAATAGTTGGGTTTAGTGAAAGTGAAATGGGAAAGGCTTTAGTAACACTAAAAAACGACAAAAACACGACGGTGACCAGCGTCACATGCTTAGGAAAACAAACGGTTGGGTTTAGGAAAAGAACATTGGGGTTAACCGCCACACGCGGGACGCAATCCCAGCTCTCCCGGGTTAAAGTCCGGTGTTTTACCCATCCACCTCCCCAACCAACCAACCAACCTCCGTCCTTTCACGCTACTCGCTACGGCGAAAATTCACATGTAATGTAGGTCAATGGAGGCCAAACGGCGTTGATAAACACGCTAAAAAACCATTATGCGTCTTCATAACACGCAAAAAAGGCATACTAATTGGCGTGTCATACATACGCCACTTAGTGAGATCAGTCTGCTAGCAAAGACACCAGACACCAAACTCAGAACGTGTTGCGATGGCAACTGAATTCGTCCGAAGTTCACCCAGAATGTGAAAGTAAACAGATTTAAAACCGCTGAATGTTTAACTAGGTTTATACAACACGTCATCTTCAGCTGGATGTTTCCAATCAGCTGTACCTTTGGACTTTTTATTCCAAACAACTGACATTTCCAAACACAGTTGTTGATTTTATTTTCGTACTGGTGATTTAAACAAGGAGAGTTATTTGTCTAAGAAAATGAATGGACGACTGAAATGACTCCTCCGCTTCACTCCTCTAGGATAATAAAGGGTAATCCTTTGTGAGCTTTGTTAAGATTTACTTTGCTCTCTTTCAGCTTCCACACATCTTTTCTTCCATTCATCCCATCGCTAGCAAATACAAGATTTACTCCTTCACACACCACGCTTTGCATCTGGACCAGGGATTTAAATGGAGGATTTTCTTTTCCCTGGCCTGTTTCTCAAACCTCTCAGCCGCCATAAAGAGTGCAACATGATATACGAGATTAAGTGCAGTATTTGGTGCGCACTGATTAAAAACCATCAACAGCTTAGTCTCCGGCAGAGCTGTTCCATGGTATGTTGGCATCACAGGCCGAGGTTGGGCTGTAATTCACAGCTTTTCGCTTGTCCTCAATCCTTTTTCATTATTTGCCTTTCTCTCTCGGAGAGAACACACAAGCTTCGTGATGAAGTGAAATAATCCTCTGTGTTTTCATCCAGCAACACCGGAGAAAAGTCAATGCCAACTTCTGTCTTCTTAACGCCCACGCGCAATTCCTGTACGCTGCAGATACAGTACGGCGTCAGCATTGTTTCACACACACAACCGAGAAGAACATTTTTTGATAATTCGTTTGATTTTAATATCGCTATTTTTCCTCCTCCTTGATCTCTCTGGCAGTTATGGGCACTGCGATATGCAGAGGTAAAGAAAAGTGCTGTCACTCCATCATCCGTCTGTAGCTGCTATAAAGAGCCAGAGAAAAAGCTGCCTCAGGGTCTTTCTTTTGTTGCAGGTCTGTCTTTTGTTCAGTTGGCACAATGATGCCAGTCACTCCTCTGCGGCCCGCGTGAGGCAGCAAGGTGCCTTCAGGCCACAACTGGCCGGTTACAAAACGGAAGAAATACAATGCAGGTAGAGAAGGGGGATAATGGGAGGCGAATGTGGCTCCCAGAAGACGTCACTTCACATCATCAGGAGACCAGAAATCAGAAATGCAAAGTCAGAGCCTTAGCTCGCAAAGGACTATGACAAGCACTTCCTCTACATGTGTGTGGAAGATAATGTACAATAAGTACTGATGCTTAGGCTGTCTGCAGACTTTTCTCACCAGAAAAATCTAAAAGCTTAAAGCAACCAATGTTTATTTCCTCAGCAACCAAGCCAGAAGCAACCTTTCTTGACCTTACAGTATGAGGACTTGTTGGACAGTTCCAGCAGACCCTCAGGAAGCTAATTGAACAAAGCGGCATTACAACTTCTGTGTCTGTCACGTGATGCCCTCTGGCCCAAAAATACTTTTTTCCCAAAGATTAACACGGCAAATACATTTTTTCGAGCATAACAACCCCCGCGAAATGCCTCGTTTCCCTACCAGAATTTGATCCATTCGGTCCAATAACATTTCTAGAAGATCCGCACGATTAAATCATTTAATCCCCGTTCAAGTTAGCGAAGAGCTAAACATGAAGTAGCCGGGCTCGGCAGAGGTCTCTACTGCGCCTGCTCTATGGGCCGCGCAGTGAGGAAGCAGCGCCTATCATCCGAGGTCATTTGGATCCATGATGCCTTCATGCGCAACTGAGCAACTCTCACAGGAATGAACAAGGCTCCACCCCCAACGCTGTAGCCACATCCTTGTCATACATCCATTGGTTCCAGGTCCAGTGTGGGCACAGCACAATACTAACATGCTGTGCAAGAAAATACAAATGAAAGAGTCTATAGGCTTAGTAACGCAGATCAGCTGTGAGTGACAGCTGTCGGTCCCATACTACAGCCGCCTGTAAGAGGATGGGCAGAGCCTTTATCAGATCCTAGCGTATCTAATGGGGAAGATGACCTCTGACCCCTCTCGCCGCTGTTGGGAAAACAGATGGACATTGAATCATGTATCACGTTGTGGGAACTGGAGGTAAAAAATGATCTTGTCTTAAATCCTGTAGACCGACGCAGCCGAATAATACGTAAGACACAGCACAAAATCCAGAGTTTTTGACTTTTACAACATTGGGCTGCCCCCTCTTTCTGAGTAGATGAGTTGACGTAACGGCCGTATTTGTACTTAGTCGACTAATATTTCTTAAGTCGATTAGTCATTTTTTATTCTTTTTAATGCTGAAAGATTTATTTCCAAGAAACTTCTGAGTACATCTCTGTAGGGTTGGGCATCGTTTGGATTTTAACAAATCTGATTCCGATTCTTCCTTTTGATTCCGGTTCTCATCGATTCACATGCTTATTTCACAAATAAGAGGAACATTTTATTTTGATTCAATGGTGGTTTGCAGTTTTACAGCTTTTTCAACGTAAAATAAAGCCCCACTAGAGCGCTGCTTACTGTGCTCCAAGGCTGCAACACAACAAGCACCTGGCTGCTACGGAAACTAGAACTTGCGCATGTTAAAATCCTCCAAACCATTCCAATAAAGAAACGATTCTACTGGAATCGTAATTTTTGAAACGATTCCAAGTAGGAATCGGTTCTCAACGCCCAATCCTACATCTCTGGCTGGTCTATATCCACAACATTTCACTTCCGGGATTGCTCCGTTGGCGCCCAAAGTTCCGCTGGATGTTGCTCTTTTCGCACCAGATGTGTGTTACCATAACGCTTCCTTTTTGTTGCTATTCTAAACCTCCAGTGGATTTGTGAGGACTATGGTTAACTGCTCCTCAGATCTCTGCAGGGTAAATCCAGACAGCTAGCTAGACTATCTGTCCAATCTGAGTTTTCTGTTGCACGACTAAAACTACTTTTGAACGTACACGTTCCACCAAAACAAGTTTCTTCCCGAGGCAATTTTGCAGCGGCACCGTTGCTTCATTCGGTGCTTAGCGATTGTGATTGGTTTAGAGGAAATGCTCCTCCGCACCGCTGTGGAGGAAGGTCTGGCAATGCAAGACTGATCTCTGGTAAACACAAGATTTAAAGTGGTGCTTTTGCATGATTTTTTTGTGACTTTGAGAGAATCTGTCGATTAAATCACCTAATTGATTAGCGGACAAAATTGTTTCAGTGTTAGTCGACCTAAGAATTTTTTAAATCGAAGACAGCCCTAATCAACACACTCCACACGCCCACTGTTACATGCTGACACACACTCACACACTTCTGAACTTGCAGGCCGAGGACCAAAACAAAAGCAAACGTAGAGGTAGTATGTCATCTTCTGTTTATCAAGAGCTGAAGTTGCTCCCGGCTGCTTCTCTATCCTCATTCACTGGTATCTTTTGAGCGTGCCCTCTTCGTCTCTGCGCTACTCGGCGTCTCTTTCTTTTGGACTCGTGTCTTCTAAAGACTCCACCGAGAGCATAGAGGCTGCTGGGTGTCGGTCGAGGACGTCACATTCACCTAAGCTCAAACTTTACCCAGCAGGTTGATCTGTGAGTCACACTGTATTCGTTTTATTTTAGGATGTCAATGATGAAAGATGACGGGGGGGAGGGGGGGATTAGCAGCCTACTCAGGTGCGGATTTTTATGTCGCATCACGTCCAAAAGTTGGGTTTCCTACTCCACTGTTAACACTGTTAACTAATGTTGACAATTTAATGACAGTTTAGAAAATGCTTCCACATTTATAAGAAGCGAGGAGAAAAGTATCCCCCGTTAGTAGTTGATTTTTAGGAGTTTTTGGGAGCAAACAGCCGTCGCAACCACTTGTTAAAAGCCTCATCAGCCAGATTAGACGGCGCCCACACAGCAGCGGCGGGAGGGGGAGGCAGATTAAAACTGTGGTTTCAATCCCTGAGCGGACCAGACGCCTGTTTGAAAGACCAGATGGTGTCGGAACAACCGCTCGCTCTCTGTTTCCTGTTTGGACCGTCGCGCGTTATCATCGCACGTCTGCTGTTTTGTTGAGACTCTAAAGCACATTCACAGGAGCTGTTTGCAAATACACAGCACTTCATTTGTTAGCTGATAACCAGCGAGCTACTCGGGGCGAAAAACAGATGATGGGGGTCCAACACTGGCTCTGAACAGCTGTTAATGATATTGGTCTGCTTCTGTTTCTTTTTTAACTCTGAACTGATGGTTTCATCTCTGATCAATCATGATCGATTGTGTGTTTATAGCGTGAAGTAATGATCTGGTGAGCTAAGCGCCATGTTAGCAAAATGTCAACTTCCTTTTAGATTTTCAGTTGATACAGTTTGAGTTTCTGTAGCTGGTAATCTTTTTCGTCTGTCCATATTGGTGCTCATGCTAACGTTAACCGTTACATAAAGTGAATGAGTTGTTACGTGGGTTTGGTCAGTGGATGTATCATAAGAAGGTTTTTCACAGATGTCTCTATTGTAATATAGCTCTATGAGGAAATATTTGGGCCACGGGGGATTCATTTTTCATTGCAGTTCCATCGTCCGATACTTGGGAACATGCGGGCGCCATATCCAGCTCTCTTAACACATACATACATATATATATATATATATATATATATATATTAGGGGTGTGCAAAAAAATTGCCGACCAGACAAGTAAAAAAAAACCTTAACGTGGAACCCTGTACGAGTTGACGTACAGAAAGAACTATTTTTAAAACAACGCTTACATTTAGTTTCCATGCGCTTAACAGATGGCGCTCAAGCTGCAGTTCCTCTAATGGCCACTAGATGCTGCTCCAGAAATCTTTGGCCAAATTGAAGTGAATGGGATTCCCCCTTCCCCAAATGTTCCGCGAAAAAAAAAAAAAATATATATGTTTATAGAGTCTTTGTGGCGTTGGATGTTTGTTGTGATTGTCTCAACCTATCACCTTAGCTCCACTTCTCATTGATCCAATGCTCCACCAACTGACGAGGATGGCAGCTGATCAGGAAATCCAACCTCGAGGCTTTAGGGCATCCCTTAAAAGATCTCTGGAAAACGTCACCGATGCCACCGTTGTGTTTTTACAACTTTTATCACGGCCCCCCGGGGATTCAAAACAGCAACCCCTCCGGCCTTATAAGTTGACTCTACCTGTTTGTGGGTCGACATTGTGCTACAAAAAGCAGCAAAACAGACATTTTTTTTCACTTGGAAAACTTGATTAATATCTCGATTTTAAAACCCAGCTGTTGGTGATTTGGTCACTGAAGTCCTGCCGATGTGTCCCCTGCTTCATCTGCAGTGCATCGCTCGGGGTTTTCTGTGCTCTAACGTGGCATCCTGCTATCTGCGTAACGGCCTCTGACAGGCAGCCCCCCCTTCCTCTCCGTTCCCTTCCTCCAAAACAGCCTGAGAACGATGCAGCCCAGCATTCGGCCCATAAAGGGCCGAGAGCACAAACACACTGCAGCATCCACGCTGAGGCGGGACGAGCGAGGAAAACCACAGAGAGCAAGTAAACTACGGACACACACACACACACATGCTTTTAGACTCTCTCTATTTAAAGCAAAGGCATACGCTTGTGCCCGACTTGGCCAAAAGTATGTGGACAGGCGTAGATTCCAGCCATATGTGTTTGCTGAACATCCCGTTCCAAAACCAAAGAGCATGAATCTGCCGCTATAGCTGGTTTCAGAACCTGGCTGTGGGGAGAGAGCCTCAGTGCGGTCCAACACTGCTGTTGGGGGATCAGGACAGAAACACAGTCGGTGCTCCAGTTCATCCCAAAGGTGTCGGACGGGGTTTCAATCCAACTGTGTGCAGACCAGTCGAGTTCTTCCACAGCGAAGCCATTTCTTTATGGAGCTGACATTAGTGCGTTGAAACAGGACAGGAGACTAACACAAGCACACGATTCCCTAAAATACCGTGGTGTCAACTGGCAGAAGACTGAAGGGGAGCTAATTTGATAATTAGTAAGCAGATCAAGTCACTTTATAAGCCACTTTTGAACTGTTGTTCAGACAAAGTAAATCATTTGAAGACGTCACCTCAGGTTCTGGGAAACGGGGACGCTTTTTCAGAATGTTCTAACATTTTGTTAACCATTCGTCAATCGTGAAATTAATTCAAATTGATTGACAATGAAAATGATCATTAGTTGCAGGTCCATTATTCCGTAGCATTAAGATTTTCCTTCATTTTCATTAAGGGGGTCCCAAATGAGGAAAAACAAACCCAAAGTACACTAGTACTTAGCAAGTACTAGTAAGTATGTGCATGCAGGACACACACTCTTTATCACTTTCAATGCACGTAACTGTAAATTCAGTATCTACACACACACGTACACACGCGCACACACACGCACACACACACACACACACACACACACACACACCGCTCACCATCGGCTCTGCTGCTTCAGCCTCCAAACAGAGAAAGAAGACAGAAACTGTTCTTCTTCTGCTTCATCTGCAGCATTCAGAAGAGAAGATAAAAAATAAAACAAAATTCGGAACTGAACAAATCTGAAAGCCCCAGAAACCAGACTTTGTCTTCAAGGACAGAAACTGGTCTCGGATTTAAAAAAAAAAAAAACACCAGCAGCTCGATTCCTCGTTGAAACCCAGAATCTCAAAGCGTCGGTTAAAACCAGAAACCAGAGGCTGGATTTGGAGTTTTACTCCGGATTGAACGTCGTCGTCGTCTTTCTCCTCTTCGTCCACATCGCTGCTCCCTCGTCTCTGAGCTCCGTCCGACACACACCCAGCCGCCCGACTGAGGCCGAGCCAGCTTCTGTGTGTGTTCGAGAGAGAGAGAGAGAGAGAGAGAGCTAGAGAGAGAGAGAGCTAGAGAAGCTACATGCTGCTGCTAATGGTGTGTGTGTGTGTGTGTGTGTGTGTGTGTGTGTGTGTGTGTGTGTGTGTGTAAGAGAGAGAGTAAATGTGTTGTACTGAGCGTGTAATGTGCATTAAAGCAGTTTGACAGAAATAGTAACAGCAGAGTGTTGCAGCTGCAGGCTGAGCTCTGAATGGAGAGAGGGGGGGGGGGAGAGGGAGAGAGAGAGAGAGGGAGCGAGAGAGAGACAGAGAGAGAGAGAGAGAGAGGGAAAGAGAGAGGAGAGAGAGGGAGAGGGAAAGAGAGAGAGGGGGAGAGAGGGAGAGGGAAAGAGAGATGGGGGGAGAGGGAGAGGGAGAGAGAGAGAGACACAGAGAGAGAGAGAGAGGGAGAGGGAGAGGGAGAGGGAGAGAGAGAGGGAGAGAGAGAGAGAGAGAGAGGGAGCGAGAGAGAGACAGAGAGGGAGAGAGAGAGAGACAGAGAGAGAGAGAGAGGGAAAGAGAGAGAAGGAGAGAGAGGGAGAGGGAAAGAGAGAGAGGGGGAGAGAGAGGGAGAGGGAAAGAGAGAGATGGGGGGAGAGAGAGCAAGAGGGAGAGAGAGGGAGAGGGAAAGAGAGAGATGGGGGGAGAGAGCGAGAGAGGGAGAGAGAGCGAGAGGGAGAGAGAGAGAGAGAGAGGGAGAGGGAAAGAGAGAGAGGGAGAGAGAGGGGGGGGAGAGGGAAAGAGAGAGAGACTTTGTATGAGAGAGTAGTAATATGTAATGTCTGTATTTCTTTCCAGGACTGTATCGAACTATACAGACGCTAATACAAAAAGACAATGACAGTGTGCAATGTAAACAGTGTGCTGTATGCATTTGATTGGTCAAAGGATAAGACTAAGAACCCCTCACTGCAAGCTGAGCTACACTGACTCAAGTACAATTCGAAGGTGTTTTTACTTTACATGTATCTGACAGCTGGAGTTAGAATCTGTGACTAAAATATGCTGTGGTATAGAGGAAACTATCCATGTCCATCCAATACTTTTGTACAAAGAGGACAACAAAAGCCGTGTTGAAACCAAACTAATCTCTGTGTTACTGAAAATGTCTTGTAGCTGTGTAGATATCTAACGTTGGCAAAAGAAAATATTCATAAATTATACGAATGTAACTTGATATTCATCCACGCAAACAAATTTCACACGTGCAAGTTTTGGCTTCCGTAGTGGCCGCCGTGCTTCCAGACGCTTGTTACGTTGCAGCCACGGAGCGCAGGACGCGGCGCTCTAAAGTGTGGCTTTATTTCACATTGAAAAAGCCCGGGAACACTGCAAATCACCATTGAATCCAAATTAAATCTTCCTCTGATCTGTGAAATAAGCATGTGATCCGTCGAGTCGAGAATCAATAACAACCGGAATCGAAAGGAAGAATCGGAATTGGACTCACGATTGTTAAAATCTAAACGATGCCCAACCCTGGTCATCATGAACTCCCTCTTGCACAGCATGAGGTATTTGTGAGCTACTGACGTGAGGTTGTAAAGTAGGATGAGTACGGTGGCCGACAGGGGCAAACGCACTGCAACTTAAAGGTCCCATGGCATGAAAATTTCACTTTATGAGGTTTTTTTAACATTAATGTGAGTTCCCCCAGCCTGCCTATGGTCCCCCAGTGGCTAGAAATGGTGATAGGTGTAAACCGAGCCCTGGGTATCCTGCTCTGCCTTTGAGAAAATGAAAGCTCAGATGGGCCGATCTGGAATCTTCCCTTTATGACGTCATAAGGGGAAAGGTTACCTCCCCTTTCTCTGCTTTACCCGCCCAGAGAATTTGGCCCACCCATGAGAGAGAGGGAGACATCATGGCTTGAAAACATGCGAAGCATGGCAGTTGGTCAAGGCCACACCCCCCCCCTCCACCCTGCCCCCCCCCCCCCCCCTCTCTCCTCCTCAATAGCATTTAAAGCTACAGACACAGAAATGGCACATCCTAAGGAAAGCTCATTGTGGGACTGGCTCTAGTGGCTGTAATTCTGCACCAAGGCTGAATTTCTGGAAAGAGACTTCAGATACAGTATTAGGGGACCACTAAGGTCTATATAAAGAGACTTCAGATACAGTATTAGGGGACCACTAAGGTCTATATAAAGAGACTTCAGATACAGTATTAGAGGACCACTAAGGTCTATATAAAGAGACTTCAGATACAGTATTAGGGGACCACTAAGGTCTATATAAAAGAGACTTCAGATACAGTATTAGGGGACCACTAAGGTCTATATAAAAGAGACTTCAGATACAGTATTAGGGGACCACTAAGGCCTATATAAAAGAGACTTCAGATACAGTATTAGGGGACCACTAAGGCCTATATAAAAGCATCCAAAAAGCAGCATGACATGGACATTTAATGAAACAACAACACACTCAAATAGACAAAACGCAAGCAAATTAAGAAAATTAATATGACAACACATGCGCAGCATTTACGGAGAACTTCCGTTGTGTAATCTGGATGCAGCGTTTTTTTTGTTGCATTTGTTTTCGGGGATTGTGTGCTTTTTTTTTTGCATCGTTTCTGTAGTTTGCAGCGCATTTGTGCGTTTGGTTGTGTTGTGTGTATTTGCAGCGCGTTTGTGTGTTTGGTTGTGTTGTGTGTATTTGCAGCGCGTTTGCTGAATGCTGCGCATGTGTTGTCAAATGAATGCAGGTGTTCTCTTAATTTGCTTGTGTTTAGTCTATTTGCGTGTGTTTCATTAA
>NC_050179.1:34757401-34794901 GCF_008315115.2 Sander lucioperca | reverse complement strand
CCAAAAACCGGGAGTCCAGTATACTTGTGGGGTCCGGACAGCTTTGTGGGGCCAAAATGCTGGACCCCACAACTTTAAAGGTCTGTTTGAGGGTTAAGACTTGGTTTTAGGATTAGGGTTAGAATTAGGTTATGGTTAGGGTGAGGGTAAGGGTTAAGGTTAGGCATTTAGTGGTGATGGTTAAGGTTAGGGTAAGGGGCTAGGGAATGCATTATGTCAATGACGGGTCCTCACAAAGATAGTGCCACGCACTTGTGTGTGTGTGTGTGTGTGTGTGTGTGTGTGTGTGTGTGTGTGTGTGAGTGAGTGAGTGAGTGTGTGCGCGAGTATTCTCCCATCATGCAACAACTAAATTGAAGTTTGATTAATTTCATATTAAAACTATTTCAAATGTCAATAAAACATGTAGTGTGAGAATTTTGATGTTGTTATCTCTGATCAAAAGTTATTTTGAAGGGAAATAAGTAAACATCAATACAACAGCTGATTAGAAGAGCAGACGTTAAATGTAGTATAAAATGAAAATACTCAATTAAAGGAAAAGTACCTTAAAATTCTATTTAAATTCAATACTGAAGTAAATGTATATCACATTGCACTTTTCTGCTCTTTTTGCACTTCTGGTTGGACGCAAACTGCATTTCGTTGTCTTTGTACTTGTACTGTGCACAATGACAATACAGTTGAATCTAATCTAATCTAAAAATGTAATTTCCACCACTGCATGGTAGGGAGTAAAGTCTTAAAATCAGCGCTCACACACATCAGACTCTACACAGATCGTCAGCTTGCTCCTCGTCTACCATTGCCATCCGGCTCCACCACAGATGTATTCTGGGATATGAAAAAAATGCTCTGTTTTGTTTGCATTTCTTTAAACCAATCACAACCGTCTTGGGCAGCGCTGAGCTCCGGACGCAGCGACGGTGGCTCTGCTAAATAGTCTCAGGAAAGAACTTGTTTTGGTGGAACATTTGCACCCCGCAAAAGAAAACGCCACATACAATATTACATGAAGTTAACTGTTGACACAATACAGTAACATGAGCTATTTAAATTAGCTGATACATGGTTAAACCTCATTGGCTCGTACCAGTGTATCTCCGTGTGTACTTCGTCCCAATCCCACCAATCGGTCCCAAAACCTCCCAGTTAGAGAGGAAATGCCCTAAACATATTCTTTGTAAATCTTTACAATCATTCCCTGAAAGAACCAAGCAGGCCTGCCTTGTTGCACCATCCCAATTTTCTTCAGAATTTGCAATTTTCGCCGTGTAGCTCGCTACCTTTAAGGGTTATTGTTCCCCAAAGGGAACAGAGTTTGAGAACGGCAACACACAGAGAGCAGAAGGTGAGGGAGAAGAAGGTCAGGCAATTATTCCTGGAAATGTACTTCTGTTGATCCACACTAGCTTGCTCCTGAATCCTCGCTGTACGTCACTGTGATACTCATAGTAATAAAGCTGCTTCAGTTCAGCACTGAGTAGTCTATATCCACGACGTTCCACTTCCGGGATTGCTCCGTTGCCGCCGGAAATTCCACCGGATGTCTTTCATTTCGGCCGGACGTGCGTCCTCTTCCTCTGTCTCTGTGTTGGCGTTCTAACCTCCGGTGGATTTGTGAGGACTATGGTTAACTGCTCCTCAGATCTCTGCAGGGTAAATCCAGACAGCTAACTAGACTATCTGTCCAATCTGAGTTTTCTGTCGCACGACTAAAACTACTTTTGAACGTACACATGTTCCACCAAAACAAGTTCCTTCCCGAGGCTATTTTGCAGAGGCTCCGTGGCTCCATCTGGCACTTAGCGCCCAAGACAATTGTGATTGGTTTAAAGAAATGCGAATAAACCAGAGCACGTTTTTCTCCCATCCCAGAATGCTGTGTGGACTAGCCAGACTAGCCAGAGCGCTGTGGAGGAAGGTCTGGCAAAGGGAGACTAATCACTGAGGGACAGAAGGTGTCATTACCCCGTCTGCAGGGAGCACACGCTCCATCAGCCTCATCACTGTTTACATCCCGTCATTAGCGTCAGGCAGAGGTGAACCTGGGGTCGCATTGATTTCCTGTCCTCCTCCTCCTCCTCCTCCTCCTTTCCCCAGCAAACACAGCAAACTGTCCGGCTCTGCAGAGTCCGTCGTGTCCTGCGTCTGTCTTTAATGGGTGTCTCTGTTTTCTATTTTTAGCGATCGGGGTGCAGCTGTCCTTGGAATTGCTGGAAAAGAGGTTCTGGGCCATCGCCAAGCAGGTGACCAGAGAAACTCACTCTCACATACGATGTCCTTTTTGAGGACGTTGACACTTTAACATTAACCATAACTAGGCACGCGGCGGTATGAGATTCTGACGGTATGATAACCTTCAACAAAAATGTCACGATTTCATGGTATTGCGGTATCGCAATTACAGCTTCAATTCAATTCAATTTTATTTATAGTATCAAATCATAAAAAGAGTTCTCTTAAGACACAGAGAGTAGGTCTAGACCACACTCTATAATTTACAAAGACCTAACAATTCCAGTAATGCCCCCAAGAGCAAACATTTAGTGCGAAAGTGGCAAAGAAAAACTCCCTTTTAGGGAGAAACCTGGGACAGACCCAGACTCTTGGTGGGCGGTGTCTGACGGTGCCGGTTGGGGGTGTGATGAACAGTGGTAATAATAGTCACAATAAAGATAATGGAACTATGACTACAAATGGTAGCTGTAGTAGTTCATGGCATAGCAAGGCACTGCAGGGCGTAGCAGTTTTTTAATGTATTATTTTAAAATGTCTTGGTAAAAAAACATTAAACAACATCCCATTAAACACAATGTATTTTATTTTTTAACACTGTACACAGTCAGATTCTAGTCAGAATATGAGTCTGATGCTGCTCCATTGGGCTGGGATTATGGGGCGTGTTTCAACCCAACCAGGAAAGAAAATGCCTCTGCACTCAATTGGTTAGACCTCCAACCAATCAGAGCAACAGATAGACCTCCAACCAATCAGAGCAACAGATAGACCTCCAACCAATCAGAGCAACAGATAGACCTCCAACCAATCAGAGCAACAGATAGACCTCCAACCAATCAGAGCAACAGATAGACCTACAACCAATCAGAGCAACAGATAGACCTACAACCAATCAGAGCAACGGATAGACCTACAACCAATCAGAGCAACGGAGTATGTGACGTATGTTAAATTGAACTTTTGCCAAATCCCGTTGGAAGGATCGACAAATGCCTTGATTGCGGTTCTCTGTTCCTCTTTTAAAATGAATGCGCTGTCTGTCGATATCTTCTATAACAGACGCGATGGCGAGCATAGTTGCTCCACAACGGATCAAGTCCAGACCGAACTTCCCGACCTCAACTGTTGTGGGCGGGGCTAAGTTCGGCTGAACTTTCTTACCAGCTGCTGCGCGTCCCTGTGTGTGCGCGCTGGACGGCAAATGTACAGCTGGGTCTGTCTTAAACTAGCAAAGACACTAGTGTTGGGCTTTGCGCTGAGCTGCGCCGGGTGCAAGATAGGGCCCTTTTATCTGTGGTTTTTGACATTATAGTGCTGCTATATTCTACTACTGCCCACTGCTAATTATAGTAGGTGCATGCTAATGCCTGGAAAACCTGTAATCTTGGCTGCCAATGTTGTTAAATTCTCCCCAATTCCAGGTCACATTGCTCATGGAATATGTCCAGTTGGGTAGTACTTAGTATAAAAGCCTTTATTGGTGTATTTCACAGTACAAAGTCCTGCTGTATACTCGGTTGAAACCACTGGCTTGAGTCGAGCTGGGACGGGATGGTTGAGACTGCTGCTGCAACTTTTCCCTACAACTTTCTAAAAAGATTTTGTCTCGTCGCAAATCGATGGTCTGAACTGGGCTTAAGTTTCCACAGTTCATCTGCAGTAAAAAATAAACTGAGGGCATAAACTTTGACATCGTTGCATCCAAGTGCTCGTCACACCAGTAAATACAGTTTAGTGGCCGAAAGTTCAACCCTTCAAATACACCGACCTCCAAAACTGGTGTCCACTGGGGTTCTACTATTAACCGGAGGCAACCATTATGGCGGCAACATTTTAGGTCAGGTTGGAGGTGTAAAACTGCTTCACGTAGAAAGAAATCTAAAGCAAATAGTAAGAAAGTCACCAACTTTCCAAGGACGAACAAACTATTTTTTTCTGTGTGAATGTCCAATAATAATCGTCTGGATTCAGAGGTCAGTTTTTAAATTTTCCTTTTGCTTCATTAGGGAGCGGAACCCATTAATAGTGTGCATTAAGTCATTTTGATTTTTTCATATTAAGATTAAAGAGGAATGTGCACAGAATGAGATATAAAGCATTTCATTATTTAATCAGAGTGGCCTCCTTTTTAATCCTTCAAATTAAAGGAGAGCTTCCGTCAACTAATTCTAAATGGTGTTAAAGGAGACATCCGGCGCAAAATGAACCTAGGGGTTAATAGCACGTGTGTACTGAGTCGACTGTTCTCTGGGATATGTTTTCATGCTAATCGAATGTGACCAGTTTTAGCGCAAACCGCTAATTAGCTTATAACGCTAGTCGTCGGGGCAGAGGGTAAAGTAAAAAGAAATCTCTATTTCTACACCACTAACAAGGCTCAAAATATCACCACACTTCCACGGTAGCATAATGAGGGGCCCTACATGTTAACAGAAGCATTGAGAACTTTGTAAGTGTACAGACAGTTTATTAAAAGCATAGTTTAGAAAGACAGTACCGCTCACGTATACATGCGGGCGCCATCTTGGGAAAGCAGTCATGACCAGTCGAACGACGAACGCCGTGCAACCAGTAAAAGATACTACTAGCAACTAGTAGTATCTTTTTAATAAACTGTCTGTACACTTACAAAGTTCTCAATGCTTTTGTGTTAGTGGTATAGAAATAGCGATTTATTTTTTTTTACTTTACCCTCTGCCCTGACGACTAGCGTTATAAGCTAATTAGCGGTTTGTGCTAAAACTGGTCACATTCAATTAGCATGAAAACATAACCCAGAGAATGGTTGACTCGGTAATCATATGTTATTAACCCCTAGGTCTATTTTGCGCTGGATTTCTCCTTTAATATGGTGATGTTTGCTTGTTAGCATGCTACATTTAGCCCTCAAAGTCCAGCTTAGTGCTCCGTTAAACCTCAAAGTGGAAAAGTGAAATTAATTTGTGCCAAAGTAGGTGCTGTTGGAAGTTGAAGTTTGATGATGTAGTGACTTTAGGGGCTTGTTGGGGAGCTACCGTGGCCCGTAAACTAACCCACCAAGCTAGCTGGACTCTTCACACACCATAAAAACTAGATGTTGTTGTAATAAATGCTGGTGTGACTCTGAGTCCAGTGACTCTGAGATGTCCTCAAATTAACTCCAAACACATAACGATTTAGGCACCATCTTGATCTTGCCTCTGGCGCCCTCCTCAGGACAAACTTGACCTGTTTTTATTTTATTTTTACTTTTAAAGAAAACTTAATTTTAATCCATCAAACGCTTTTGTTTCCTAATGTGTAACGAACATTACAGCCTCCCCGGGACATTCGTTTGACTTCAGACTTTTAATCTTCTGACAAAGTGTGTCTCCAGATTTGACATAAGGCTGACAAACTTACACACACGCGCACACACACACACACACACACACACACACACACACACACACACACACACACCGTGACCTTGCAAGCGCTTCCTGCAGTTGAGTGAAGCAGAGCGGCGGCTGAGTGAGTGCAGATGTCCTACAGAGGTTGATGGTGCAGATAAAGTGATTAATTTGAGCTGACAGCTGTGACGGGACACTTTAATGTATTCACAGGACGGCTTCACTGCAGACTTGAGCCCACGCGATCATCCACAGAGTCATTTACATCCTGTCGCCTCTGATTCACACCTCCACCTGAGGTTCATACACCGTTTCTCCCGTTCAGTGAAAACTAAACGTCAGTCTGAAACAAGGCGGCTTCTCTCCTATCTCACATTCACAGTCTGTTTGTTCAGATTACATAGACTGAAATCTTAAATTTTAGGGCGTTCTTACACCTGAAAGTCCGCACTAAAGACTTACTACGTGAGCTGCGTCTCCAGATACTTATAATTGATTGGCTTGTAGACAGGCTTCCCCGTCCTCTCGTATCCTCTATCTGGGTCGAAGTTTTTTCAACTGACTGCTGCTCTCCCCTACTGACTGCTGCTCTCCCTTACTGACTGCTGCTCTCCCCTACTCTCCCCTACTGACTGCTGCTCTCCCCTACTGACTGCTGCTCTCCCCTACTGACTGCTGCTCTCCCCTACTCTCCTCTACTGCCTGCTGCTCTCCCCTACTGCCTGCCGCTCTCCCCTTGACTGATGCTCTCCCCTACTGACTGCTGCTCTTCCCTACTGACTGCTGCTCTCCCCTACTCTCCCCTACTGACTGCTGCTCTCTCCTACTGACTGCTGCTCTCCCCTACTGCCTGCTGCTCTCCCCTACTCTCCCCTACTGACTGCTGCTCTCCCCTACTCTCTCCTACTGACTGCTGCTCTCCCCTACTGACTGCTGCTCTCCCCTACTGACTGCTGCTCTCCCCTACTGACTGCTGCTCTCCCCTACTCTCCCCTACTGACTGCTGCTCTCCCCTATTGACTGCTGCTCTCCCCTACTGACTGCTGCTCTCCCCTACTCTCCCCTACTGACTGCTACTCTCCCCTACTCTCCCCTACTGACTGCTGCTCTCCCCTACTGACTGCTGCTCTCCCCTACTCTCCCCTACTGACTGCTGCTCTCCCCTACTCTCCCCTACTGACTGCTGCTCTCCCCTACTGACTGCTGCTCTCCCCTACTCTCCCCTACTGACTGCTGCTCTCTCCTACTGACTGCTGCTCTCCCCTACTGACTGCTGCTCTCCCCTACTCTCCCCTACTGACTGCTGCTCTCCCCTACTCTCCCCTACTGACTGCTACTCTCCCCTACTGCCTGCTGCTCTCCCCTACTGCCTGCTGCTCTCCCCTACTGACTGCTGCTCTCCCCTACTCTCCTCTACTGACTGCTACTCTCCCCTACTGCCTGCTGCTCTCCCCTACTGCCTGCTGCTCTCCCCTACTGACTGCTGCTCTCCCCTACTGACTGCTGCTCTCCCCTACTGACTGCTGCTCTCCCCTACTCTCCCCTACTGACTGCTGCTCTCCCCTACTGCCTGCCGCTCTCCCTTACTGACTGCTGCTCTCTCCTACTGACTGCTGCTCTCCCCTACTGACTGCTGCTCTCCCCTACTGACTGCTGCTCTCCCCTACTCTCCCCTACTGACTGCTGCTCTCCCCTACTGCCTGCCGCTCTCCCTTACTGACTGCTGCTCTCTCCTACTGACTGCTGCTCTCCCCTACTCTCCCCTACTGACTGCTGCTCTCCCCTACTGACTGCTGTTCTCCCCTACTGACTGCTGCTCTCCCCTACTGACTGCTGCTCTCCCCTACTGACTGCTGCTCTCCCCTACTCTCCCCTACTGATTGCTGCTCTTCCCTACTGACTGCTGCTCTCCCCTACTCTCCCCTACTGACTGCTGCTCTCTAATTGATTGGCTTGTAGACAGGCTTCCCCGTCCTCTCGTATCCTCTATCTGGGTCGAAGTTTTTTCAACTGACTGCTGCTCTCCCTTACTGACTGCTGCTCTCCCCTACTCTCCCCTACTGACTGCTGCTCTCCCCTACTGCCTGCTGCTCTCCCCTACTGCCTGCCGCTCTCCCCTTGACTGATGCTCTCCCCTACTGACTGCTGCTCTTCCCTACTGACTGCTGCTCTCCCCTACTCTCCCCTACTGACTGCTGCTCTCCCCTACTGCCTGCTGCTCTCCCCTACTGCCTGCTGCTCTCCCCTACTCTCCCCTACTGACTGCTGCTCTCCCCTACTCTCTCCTACTGACTGCTGCTCTCCCCTACTGACTGCTGCTCTCCCCTACTGACTGCTGCTCTCCCCTACTGACTGCTGCTCTCCCCTACTGACTGCTGCTCTCCCCTACTCTCCCCTACTGACTGCTGCTCTCCCCTACTGACTGCTGCTCTCCCCTACTGACTGCTGCTCTCCCCTACTCTCCCCTACTGACTGCTACTCTCCCCTACTCTCCCCTACTGACTGCTGCTCTCCCCTACTGACTGCTGCTCTCCCCTACTCTCCCCTACTGACTGCTGCTCTCCCCTACTCTCCCCTACTGACTGCTGCTCTCCCCTACTGACTGCTGCTCTCCCCTACTCTCCCCTACTGACTGCTGCTCTCTCCTACTGACTGCTGCTCTCCCCTACTGACTGCTGCTCTCCCCTACTCTCCCCTACTGACTGCTGCTCTCCCCTACTCTCCCCTACTGACTGCTACTCTCCCCTACTGCCTGCTGCTCTCCCCTACTGCCTGCTGCTCTCCCCTACTGACTGCTGCTCTCCCCTACTCTCCTCTACTGACTGCTACTCTCCCCTACTGACTGCTACTCTCCCCTACTGCCTGCTGCTCTCCCCTACTGCCTGCTGCTCTCCCCTACTGACTGCTGCTCTCCCCTACTCTCCTCTACTGACTGCTACTCTCCCCTACTGCCTGCTGCTCTCCCCTACTGCCTGCTGCTCTCCCCTACTGACTGCTGCTCTCCCCTACTGACTGCTGCTCTCCCCTACTGACTGCTGCTCTCCCCTACTCTCCCCTACTGACTGCTGCTCTCCCCTACTGCCTGCCGCTCTCCCTTACTGACTGCTGCTCTCTCCTACTGACTGCTGCTCTCCCCTACTGACTGCTGCTCTCCCCTACTGACTGCTGCTCTCCCCTACTCTCCCCTACTGACTGCTGCTCTCCCCTACTGCCTGCCGCTCTCCCTTACTGACTGCTGCTCTCTCCTACTGACTGCTGCTCTCCCCTACTCTCCCCTACTGACTGCTGCTCTCCCCTACTGACTGCTGTTCTCCCCTACTGACTGCTGCTCTTCCCTACTGACTGCTGCTCTCCCCTACTCTCCCCTACTGACTGCTGCTCTCTCCTGCTGACTGCTGCTCTCCCCTACTCACCCCTACTGACTGCTGCTCTCCCCTACTCTCTCCTACTGACTGCTGCTCTCCCCTACTGACTGCTGCTCTCCCCTACTGACTGCTGCTCTCCCCTACACTCCCCTACTGACTGCTGCTCTCCCCTACTGACTGCTGCTCTCCCCTACACTCCCCTACTCTCTCCTACTGACTGCTGCTCTCCCCTATTCCCTAGGAATTTTCTTTCTATTCAGAGACAAACAGAAACATTTACTACCACTTAACAAATAAACTGCTGAT
The DNA here is from genome assembly GCF_008315115.2 of Sander lucioperca. Lineage (NCBI taxonomy): Eukaryota > Metazoa > Chordata > Actinopteri > Perciformes > Percidae > Sander > Sander lucioperca. Next base: position 34,785,618 of record NC_050179.1, on the reverse strand, counting down.
GTAACACAAGGAGAGCCTGCCAGAGCTTCTTATATTTGGTCCAAAAGTCCGAACCATCCAAAAAATGCTTTCACACTATAAACGAACCGGACTATGGTTTTCAGTTTGGTCCAAACCGAGACCACCTCTTTTTATCGGACCAACATTTGGTCTTTTGATCCGGACCGTGGTCCGGGGGACGTTTCACACCTCTAATTTTGGTTCGGATCAAACTGAAAAGTCCGAAAGTCCGGACCAAATGAGGTAGGTGTGAAAACGCCCTTAATTTCCAAAGATATACTTTAACACAGTGTTATTCAATTTGTTTAATACACAACACACAGCCAGCTTCCAAACAGTTTTGAATCCGTTAGAGAACTTTGAAGTCATTTCCAAATTTCAATTTCAATGTTGTTACGATGTTAAAATATTTCTTTCAATTTGGATTTGAATGATCTTCATACAATTATCTCTACTGTGTTTTTTTTCTTCTCCTCCTCATCTTCCTTCACTCTTGTCGCTGTCGCTTCCAGCCCAGCGACACAGACGTGAGTAAACACTGATTATTGATGATTGATTTCATCCCTTCCTTTATTCTCAGCTTGTTTCTCCTGTTGGTGACACGATGTGAAGACCTTTGACCCTTCTCCCTCTCTCTCTCTCTCTCCCTCTCTCTCTCTCTCTCTCTCTCTCTCTCTCTCTCTCTCTCTCTATCTCTCTGTCTCTCTCTCTCAGTGTTCAACCATTGAAGGCGTGTGTCCTCTCAGCTGTGAGAGTGCTGTAAGTAACCCTCCGATAGGCCTGATCGATTGATCGCTTTCAAATTGAAATCGCGATTTGAAAGAATGCGACCAGCCAATCGTGAAGGCCGCAACTAATCGAATGTGCACTATTTAGTTGAATGTTTGTTGTACCATTTCGTTTAACATTCTTTATTCCTCTTTTTGTTATTATATTTACAGTTTTTTTTTTATAAGATGAATGCTGGAATAATGTTACATATAACTTGGAAGGCTGGTGATATCACGCTGTAAATTCATATCTATTTTGTCATTCTTGCCTAAAGACATAGAGCAGCTTTGATGGTGTCTCAATTTATAATGGTCCATGACATGTCTTATCTGTTACACGGTGGATATTGAACTTAAGCTGAACTTTAAAGGTGCTCTAAGCGACGTCACACGTTTTTTAGGCTACAGCATTTTTTGTCACATACAGCAAACATCTCCTCACTATCTGCTAGCTGCCTGTCCCCTGAACACACTGTAAAAAACATCTCCTCACTATCTGCTAGCTGCCTGTCCCCTGAACACACTGTAAAAAAACGCGGTCTCTGTAGACCAGGGGTCACCAACACGGTGCCTGCGGGCACCAGGTAGCCCCCAAGGACCACATGAGTAGCCCTCAGGCCTGTTCTAAAAATGAAAATTGAATATTGAAATGATCTGTTTCCCACCTTGTTAAGTCATTGTTGATAATTATTGATAATGAGAAATCATTAATGTGATCAGTGTCTTCACATAGATGACTATCATTAATCATTAATAATCATATATAACTAAAGGCAAACTGAGCAAATTTGTTATTTCAGAAGAGTGTATCAAACTGGTAGCCCTTCGTATTACTCAGTACCCATGAAGTAGCTCTCAGTTTCTAAAAGGTTGGTGACCCCTGCTGTAGACAGCCCAGGCTCCACAAACTGCAACAAAAACAAACTGTGCCAACCTGCACCACCAAACATAACAAACAGTCTTCCAGCCAATAACCGACAAGAAGGATTTGGGGGTGGGGGTTGGGGGGGTTAGTGCGCGGAAGCACGGAAGGGAGGGGACGGGATGAGGAGGGAGGGGTGAGCTAGCCTTATTTTTGTTTGAAAATACTTCAAACGTCACCAAGAAGTGACGTAATCCAACATCGCTTAGACCAGGGGTTTTCAAACTTTTTGTGTGTGTGGACCACTATTTATAATCAAGAATTTTCGTGGGCCACCTCATAATACACATAATAAAATATGTCTACACACAGTCCTACCTGAATTAATCTTCACCCCTTAATAGGCCTACTAGCACTAAAACTATAACTGGTCATCCCATCAGTACAACAGGCTCGTTAAAAGAAAGTTTACTGCACACAACGGCTGCCACATATTTTATTTTTTTATTTACTCAAGCGCCCGAGGGCATAATCAGGTTAATTTGAACATCAGGCTTATTTCCATAGCAATGGAGTATTAAATCTATACAGTAATAAGAACACTTGGATATAGTCCAAATTTCAAAACCTTTGGCGATTTTAGGGTTAGGGTTAGAGCCGAGCGCCACTAGCCTATTTTACTGATCACACAATAACTTGACAATTTAAATTTAAATTTTATATCAATATACATATTCTTATGAATTTCCTGGTAAAATGAAGGTTGAAAAAAAACTATTATTTTATATTTTATTTTGCTTTTCTACGGACCACCTGCAGTACACTCACGGACTACTAGTGGTCCGCGGACCACAGTTTGGGAATGACTGGCTTAGAGCACCTTTAAAAAGATAATAATCGCAAATCCAATCGTAATCGCAATATCTGGCAAAAAAATCGCAATTAGATTTTTTTCCTTAAATCGTCCAGCCCTACCCTCTGTGCTCCGTCGGCTCAAGACCAACCCTAAACACCGTGAAAAACCTAAACATGGTTCTTCTTTGTTTTCCTCCTCTTCCTTCTGCTTCCTGTTCAGGATCTGAACTGTTTCCTGGTCGACAACAACGGCTTCATCCTGCTGTCCAAAGAGAGGAACGAGGTTAGATCTCAGGCTACATTTACATCGCTACGTTTTGGTTTAAAAGCAAATATCTTTTGCTACGTTTCCCCCTCTCATTCCCCCTGCTCTGGCGTTTCCCCCTCTCATTCCCTCTGCTCTGGCATTTCCCCCTCTCATTCCCCCTGCTCTGGCGTTTCCCCCTCTCATCTCTCATTCCCCCTGCTCTGGCGTTTCCCCCTCTCATTCCCCCTGCTCTGGCATTTCCCCCTCTCATTCCCCCTGCTCTGGCGTTTCCCCCTCTCATTCCCTCTGCTCTGGCGTTTCCCCCTCTCATTCCCCCTGCTCTGGCGTTTCCCCCTCTCATTCCCCCTGCTCTGGCATTTCCCCCTCTCATTCCCCCTGCTCTGGCATTTCCCCCTCTCATTCCCCCTGCTCTGGCATTTCCCCCTCTCATTCCCCCTGCTCTGGCATTTCCCCCTCTCATTCCCCCTGCTCTGGCGTTTCCCCCTCTCATCTCTCATTCCCCCTGCTCTGGCGTCTCCCCCTATCATTCCCCCTGCTCTGGCGTTTCCCCCTCTCATTCCCCCTGCTCTGGCGTTTCCCCCTCTCATTCCCCCTGCTCTGGCGTTTCCCCCTCTCATCTCTCATTCCCCCTGCTCTGGCGTTTCCCCCTCTCATTCCCCCTGCTCTGGCATTTCCCCCTCTCATTCCCCCTGCTCTGGCATTTCCCCCTCTCATTCCCCCTGCTCTGGCGTTTCCCCCTATCATTCCCCCTGCTCTGGCGTTTCCCCCTCTCATTCCCCCTGCTCTGGCGTTTCCCCCTCTCATTCCTCCTGCTCTGGCGTTTCCCCCTCTCATTCCCTCTGCTCTGGCGTTTCTGACAATTGTCCCAGGTAAGATAAGTTTGCAATTTTTGCAATTAATTTTTCAATATGAAAATCATACTGTTTAATAGTGAACTTATTTGGGGGGGGGAAATACACATACAATCTAACATTTAGGAAATCCATGGAGAGGATATGGAGGCCTGAGAGGAAAAAGAAAACTATTTTTGGGGGTCGTAGGGAATGTTTTGTTGTTGTTCATAAGTGGCTGTATGTAACTTTCAGTTGGTGTTGATTCTAGCGTCCGCTTTGGACAAAAGTGGTAGAGTTTAGTGGTAGTTTTACCACACCTGCTGTCGTAAAATATGGTGCTTTATTGCCCAACGTATTACCGAGTAAGCAATATGGGAAGGTCATACAGTTGCAATGAATGTTTTACTCGGACAGAAAATCATTCATTTACAATAAGAGAATATGTTAAAGGTGTATTGTTGCATTTCAAGTGTTGCATACGGTAACTTAGCCTACTTTGGGTGCATGGGCAGTTTTAGACTCTTTTTAAGGGGGCTCAAGCCCCCCTAAATTTCATCTCAGTCCCCCTAAAAATTATAATAATAAAATAAAATAAATTTTAAATTTAAAAATGTTTTTAATCAATTTTAGTGCTTCAAGTTAAAGTTTGCGAACTTGTCTGTTACTGTACGTCCACACCGCCGCCGACTTGAGCTGCAAAGAAGCTCTGGCCGCCCGGTCGAGGACGCTTGTCAGAAAGTCCGGGGAAGCTGTTTGAGGCTTTGGCCGCTCTGACGTAGCAGCATTCTATGTTCATCATGGAAAAAGATCAAGCAGCCACTGCACGGCCAATACACTGACACTAGAAACCTTTTATAAATGACATATATAATGACAGAATGTGTATTGGTTGTTGGTCGCAGCGGTGTCTGTTAGCAGTTAGCTCGCTCGTTAGCCGCTGAACCGCAGCAGCGTGCAGGCAGAGCGAGCAGCCGCCAGCTGTTGATCCGTGCAGGACTTCACCGTGAGCGGACTGTTTAGAGACCATGTGACCGGCAGGTAACGTTAACTGGTCCCTATACGCAAATATCATAAATGATAGGGAACCCAGCAACGGCCATGATGAGCTTCTCCTCCTTTTTCTCTGAACTAATGTTTTGGTAGGAACCAAAGTTTACATCGTATGTTTCTCTGGAATCAGCCAGCGTGAAGGACGTCTATATTCCGATTGGTTGCTGCTGCTTGCCGCTGAACCGCGTCATAGCTCATTACCATAAAGTTGACCTACTTTCAACTTCCTGATTGACGCTCTGGTCGCTCAAAACGCCCAAAACGTGACGCCGACAGATTTGCTGCTCCTTGCAGCTGAGAGAAGCAGCTTCCATTGAAAATGAATGACTTCCTGTATCTTTAGAAGATCAAGTCGGCGGCGGTGTGGACGTACAGTTAGTGACAGAGGACAAACAATTACAGGTTCAAAGGGCTTGAAACGCCAATGCTATGCACCTGTAACCTAGTCAAGGAAAGGGTCAACAGAAACGTAGTGTTGGCCAATCAGAGGTGGTTGTGCCAGACTTTCACCTTTGGCTGAGTCTCTATCTGATCTGTCAGAGGGAGAGCAGGAGTGCGTCACATTGTAATCCTAAAGGTCTGATCCTAGAATCGCCTCTGTTTGGATGTCTCGTGAGCTAAACGGGATATCACTGTCACGATGAGCCAAGGCATTAAGAGTTTGTTCTGACAACCAACGTAATAATAACTTTCTTCTCTCCTGTGATGGTCATGCCCCAGTATCAGCCATAGGTACAGCAGATAACTTCTAAAATAACACGATACAATTAGGCCTTTAGGCCTTCCCTTTACCTGGCTCCGCTGGATACGCTAACACTGGTGTTACAAAGAAATCTGTGACCCGTCAGAATGTGTTACTGAAAACTATATAAAAATAGCGTTCTTTTCACTGTTAGTCTCGTTTGCTGTTACAGGTCATTTAAGACCATTGTATGAAAAATGACAGAGCTTTAGAAACCTTAAAACGTTACATATAGTCACTTTAAAGTAACAGTCTCGAAGATTTCCGTTTTTTTCGCTCTTTTTAGCGGCATCTATGCCGACAAAACATGTGAAATCAGTCTGAACGGTCAGAACCTGCAGATAAAGTTCTTTAAATCTTTCTTAATTAAACGGGAACACTTTGGCCCGCTCGGTTTAAACCTGGTGGGAGTCGGGAGGTTGATGAGTGTTTTTGTCATCCAGAGGTTTCTCTCCACATTATTTAATGTGCTCATAAACAACATCTGGATGGCTCGCAGGATTTAGAGGACAGTTGTGGTCCTAAGCTGTGTGTGTGTGTGTGTGTGTGTGTGTGTGTGGTGCATTAGCAGTGAAATGTAGCACCTGCTGCACCTGATGACCTAATCTGACCGTGGGCGGAGCTTAACCAGAATGGAGCGAGCTGCAGGGTGTATGTCCTAAAAAGACTAAAATATGTTTAGCTTAGTTTGTTCACACATTATTAAAAAAGTCATCATCATCTTATAAACGTAGGCATAGATTTCATGGGGGGGGCGGGGATGCAGGGGATATGTCCCCCCACTAGACTATATCCACGACGTTCCACTTCCAAGATTGCTCCGGTGCCACCGGAAATTCTGCCAAATGTCCCTCTTTTCAGCGCTGTGGAGGAGGGTCTGACTATGTCTACCCTCCCCCCCTCATATTTAGAAGAGGTAGATTTGTCCCTTTCAAAAATAGGAAATGTCAATATCTATAAACGATCTGATGGAAAACAATAATTGTGTCTACTTGTGCTGCACAAATTGTTGCATAAAGATTCAACAGAATGCAGGAAATGAAGTGTTTGACCTACGCCCTGGCTTATAAAGATACCATCCCTCTAAGTAACACTGGTTACACTAAGCAGCAGTCTAAATTGGAAAAAATATAACTAAAAAAAATAGGGTGTAAAGGCTGATTAATCTACGGCGTTGTGAGGATTTATACAGTGCGTGTGTGCGTCATTCTAGCGTATCTCTTTAAGAGAACAGCAGAGCCGGTATATATGTGTGTGTGTGTGTGTGTGTGTGTGTGTGTGTGTGTGTGTGTGTGGTAGAGCGAGTAAGAGAGTGACGGGGGCTTATCAGACATAAGCGTACAGAATGGGAAGAATTACAATAAGATCTTAAAAGTCTTAAAAAGGTTTTTGAATGATGATAATGTAGATGTTGATTGTAGTGATGCCGGTAGATTGTTCCAAAGAGATGGTCCTAAATATCTTCAGTTGTATATCATTTAGACTTTCTAACTACACTCACTTTAATTGAGATAAGTCAAATTTTGATTTAATGTCCCACAGCTTTTACGTATTTCTTATGAATACAGTGACTATTTCTTTTCTCTTGTTGACATTAATGGGCTTCCGTACGTCGAAGATATCATTGTGAAGGCCTTTAAATTGTTGAGTGTGTGTAGACACGTGCAGACTGTGAGCTGTTGTCCATCTGACAGCTGCTCGTTAGCTCCAGATTAACTCAGCCTGTTGGGAGCCATAATACTGAGGATTAATACACACGCACGCACGCACGCACACACAGACACACACACACACACACACTGTGAGAACTGAACCCAAAGCACATTCCTCCTAATTTTAATTTAAACTCATTTAGTAATAAAAACTACGGCTTTCAAAATGTCCTCAACGTGTTTTCATCATCTTTCTGTCTCTGTGAGGACATTTTCTCAACACACACACACACACACACACACACACACACACACACACACACACACACACACACACACACACACACACACCCCCACACACATACAGTTCATGCCCAACATCTCCGCGTCTGCTAAAATGTTTACTTCTATTTCATTTCTTTAATCTCTCAGATTGTTGTTGCATTAAGGATTTAGTTAAGGGGAATCTACCTGTGATGTTCGCCAGTTCGAGACTCCTGGTGACCACGGCGGCCAGCTGTGCGAATTACAGACTTGCATATGTTCAGTCCACCGTCTCTTCCACAGAGGAGCACTGTTCGGTTATCTCTTACGTAATAACGTGTGTATCTGAGCAGGCCGCAAACAAAGAGCTGGAGCAGCTTGTCGTGTCTGCAGATCCAATCAGTGAAGAGCAGTGACCCGTCTTTAGTCTCTACTCCAAACTAGACCAGAGTCAAACTGAACATTATAAACTTCATGAAGGTAGAATTCACTGCAGGACTGTTGTATTAGACCGCAGTAGTGTTAGCTCGGTGGACACCAGTGTTGGGGAAGTTACTTTTAAAAAGTAATGTTTGCTCGTTACTTCTTAAAAAAGTAATCCGTTACTTTACTTAGTTACCCCCTATGGAAAGTAACTTTTTACGTTACTCGTTACTTTTACATTACTTTTAAAAGCAGGTGTCTCTGGCAGAGACTGAAGTTAATTATTTCAGTCATATCTCCGAATTATAACAATAACTACGTACGTAACTACGTACGTAACTACGAACATAACAACATATGTAACTATGTATGTATGTAACTACGTATGTACGTAGCTACGTACGTAACTATGAACATAACTACGTACGTAACTATGTATGTATGTAACTACGTATGTACGTAGCTACGTACGTAACTACGAACATAACTACGTACGTAACTATGTATGTATGTAACTACGTATGTACGTAGCTACGTACGTAACTATGAACATAACTACGTACGTAACTATGTATGTATGTAACTATGTATGTACGTAGCTACGTACGTAACTATGAACATAACTACGTACGTAACTATGTATGTATGTAACTATGTATGTATGTAACTATGTATGTACGTAGCTACGTACGTAACTACGAACATAACTACGTACATAACTATGTATGTATGTAACTACGTATGTACGTAGCTACGTACGTAACTATGAACATAACTACGTACGTAACTATGTATGTATGTAACTTATGAAGGTAAATATGGTGCAAAAAGGGAGAGCTTGTAGAATACAATGTGAGAACTTGCAGAACAAAAAATCTGAACTTGTATGTTAAATTTTGCACTTGTAAAAATTTAATTTGCACTTGTAAAAAATATTCACACACATGTGATCTGAATTTGAAGTCATACAAAGAAAAAAAACATGAGAGCTTGTAAAAAAAATCTGAACTTGTAAGTTGAAATTTGCACTTGTAGAAAATGTTCACACACCTGTATTCTGAATGTGAAGTTACAGAAAAAATATTCACAAATGTGTAGATTGATATTTACATGAACACAATGACAGCTGCAAACTTATAATGCAACATTTACTCGTATACTCTTTTTTTTTATTCTGGTTCATTTTCCATCACAACCACAACTCAGTGATTACAACCTCTGGAATCTGTCACTGCAACTTCACATATGTGCTCTCTCGCATCACAAAGTGGCCAATCTGCGCACCTCGACTTTCACAACACTCTTGACGATACATTTGGTGCAAAACTAATTTGTATCTGTGGACTTAGGCTGTGGAGCTCTGAGCTAACAGAACGGGAAAAGCCTTCTTATATACAGTCTATGGGAAAAGCAGGGTTTCTATCGCCAGATGAGGGACAACTCTGTCCGGCTTATTTATGTAGCATGGAAACTTGGTGGAATAGCATGCTAGCGTTAGCTAACTAGCAGCCAGCCCGCTTCTAAATAAATACCTTTTAATTATCTAAACACTTTTTAACAGTCAAACTAAAACACTGGCGGTGAGCTCCACGGCCTGCAGCCGCAGACGGACCGTCATCAGTGGGTAACAGGTGCCAAGTTTCGCATCCCTGCCGAGAATTGCATCCACTAGGGAAAATGATTTTATAAGGCAAAGTACTGTTTAAAAACTAGGCAATAGTAAATCTCTTTGTCATGTTCATCAATAATGATTAGGATTTTAGAAGGTTTAGAGACATCAATGTTTTATCAGACTCTGTAGTAGCATTTCCTTGCTACCTAGATGCAATTTTCGGCAGCAATGAATTCTGCAGAAATTATTGTTTCTGCCCAAGCGGGTGCAATTCTTAGCAGGGATGCACAACATCAGCAAAGCAAGCTCTGGTAATGGCCGGGGGATGGGCCGCTGCTACCGGATGTGGGGCTCTCCGTGTCCCGCTGGAGCTCCGACTGCAGGTCGAGGTCGGCAGCGAAGCTTTCTGGCAAAAGCAGTGTTACTACGCTGGTCGATCCCCACTGATGACGGTCCGTCTGCGGCTGCAGGCCGTGGAGCTCACCGCCAGTGTTTTAGTTTGACTGTTAAAAAGTGTTTAGATAATTAAAAGGTATTTATTTAGAAGCGGGCTGGCTGCTAGTTAGCTAACGCTAGCATGCTATTCCACCAAGTTTCCATGCTACATAAATAAGCCGGACAGAGTTGTCCCTCATCTGGCGATAGAAACCCTGATTTTCCCGTTCTGTTAGCTCAGAGCTCCACAGCCTAAGTCCACAGATACAAATTAGTTTTGCACCAAATGTATCGTCAAGAGTGTTGTGAAAGTCGAGGTGCGCAGATTGGCCACTTTGTGATGCGAGAGAGCACATATGTGAAGTTGCAGTGACAGATTCCAGAGGTTGTAATCACTGAGTTGTGGTTGTGATGGAAAATGAACCAGAGTAAAAAAAAAAGTATACGAGTAAATGTTGCATTATAAGTTTGCAGCTGTCATTGTGTTCATGTAAATATCAATCTACACATTTGTGAATATTTTTTCTGTAACTTCACATTCAGAATACAGGTGTGTGAACATTTTCTACAAGTGCAAATTTCAACTTACAAGTTCAGATTTTTTTTACAAGCTCTCATGTTTTTTTTCTTTGTATGACTTCAAATTCAGATCACATGTGTGTGAATATTTTTTACAAGTGCAAATTTTATTTTTACAAGTGCAAATTTTAACATACAAGTTCAGATTTTTTGTTCTGCAAGTTCTTACATTGTATTCTACAAGCTCTCCCTTTTTGCACCATATTTACCTTCATAGTAACTACGTATGTACGTAACTACGTACGCAACTACGAACATAACTACGTACGTAACTACGAATATAACTACGTATGTATGTAACTACGTACGCAACTACGAACATAACTACGTACGTAACTACGTATGTAACGTACGTAACTACGTATGTATGTAACTAGGTATGTATGTACTACGTATGTACGTAACTACGTACGCAACTACGAACATAAATACGTACGTAACTACGTAGTTACGTACCCACGCTGTAGATTCCACGCAGAACCATACATCAGGCATAAGTGTACAAAATAGGAAGAATTAGAATAAGATCCTAAACGTCTTAAAGGTTTTTGAATGATGATAATGTAGATGTTGATTGTAGTGATGTCGGTAGATTGTTCCAGAGAGATGGTCCTCTGTTTTTATTGGTTAAATTGTTTAGGTTTTCTGAACTGCAGAATTGAAAATATTTGTAAAGTAAATCATACATTTTTTCCGACTTTCTAACTTCTTCACTCACTATAATTAAGATAAGTCAAATTTGGATTTAGTTTCCCACAGCTTTTACGTATTTCCTGTAAATACCGGTACAATGAATATGAGTGAAGCAAATCTAACCGCCAATTGCCTATTTTACAAGCATTTGGCAGATGGATGGTGCTCATTTTGAACCCTGCTTGTCAGTGTGAACGCACTTATGCACTCAGAATAGCAGGTGTTAATATTGAAGTATGCAAACTGAGACGCAGCCCAAACCAACAACCTCGAATATGGCTGCCAGAGAGGGAAAAAAAACTTTAACTTCTGACACAAACAGATCTTTGTTACAAAACTATTAGTACGTGTGTGACGTTGTTGAAATAAAAGAAAATCTAACGTCTACATGCAGCAGCACAATGTTCCGGTGTAACCTTAAAGCCAGAATCATTTACCGTAGAAGCTCATTTTTCATTATTTGCATGTCTGCTGCGTTCCCAGTGGCCTTACTAAGCAGATATTATGATAAAGTGCTTCCTCCGTGTTTTCGCTGAGCTCTGGACTTTACAGGAAGTTTTGTGGAAACACCCAGAATCCTCCCCGGCGTTAGAGCCGCTGTGGTGTGAAGGTGTAGTGCGTTGCAGGGCACGGTAAATATTTAATCAGCAGAGGAATTAAATCGTTGCTGACTAACAGAAATGGGTCATAGTGAGGGAGTGTGGGGAGCCGACTTGTTATTGGTCGGTTTGATCAATGATGCTGTCTGAGAAGCTGCTTCAGGAGGCCACTGTTCATCCTCAGGTTGGACTCATAAACATGAACTAATACTTTATTTACTTTGTATTTTAATGTTTATTTGCATAGGTGCAACTATGGAGTAGGGCTGAAAAATAAATCATTTTTTTATTATTATTATTTTAGCGGCATCGAAAAAGGCACTCAGAGATTCTTGTGTTTGTTGGGAAAAAAAATCAGTAGAAAACTGCACTTTATAACGTAACGGTCATTCTTTTTTTAGTAGTACCTTTTATGTTTAATTCAGTGTTCATTTAGTTCAGTTAAAGAACATTGGAAATTATTTCCTTTTGTTTGTTTTAAATTCAATAAGCAGTTTGTTGTATTTTAGCAAAATACTGAAAGTACTGAGTACACTTCAACAGCGGTTTATTTATCGCGTGTAATGTCGTTATTGCATATGGCATATTTTCCTACATAGTATGAAGCATAAACCTACAGTGCGCCTCACATGACAGGATTTATAGCCTAGGCTAATTTGCAATGCCCGTCCCTAGATTGGTCTTTAAAATTCATAAAACTCAACAACAAATACATAAAAGACAAGCGTCCACGTCATTTAAATAGCAAATGCACCTGCGCCCATCTTTACGCCCATGGGCGTGCTGGTCTTTCAGGGAGGTGTGTTCAGGTGCATTCTGGGCGTGCTGGTCTTACAGGGAGGTGTGTTCAGGTGCATTCTGGGCGTGCTGGTCTTACAGGGAGGTGTGTTCAGGTGCATTCTGGGCGTGCTGGTCTTACAGGGAGGTGTGTTCAGGTGCATTCTGGGCGTGCTGGTCTTACAGGGAGGTGTGTTCAGGTGCATTCTGGGCATGCTGGTCTTACAGGGAGGTGTGTTCAGGTGCATTCTGGGCGTGCTGGTCTTACAGGGAGGTGTGTTCAGGTGCATTCTGGGCGTGCTGGTCTTACAGGGAGGTGTGTTCAGGTGCATTCTGGGCGTGCTGGTCTTACAGGGAGGTGTGTTCAGGTGCATTCTGGGCGTGCTGGTGTTACTGGCGTATTGTTATCTTGAGGCAGCGGGAAGTGAACGCGCCATTGACCAACAAAAACCTGGTCTAAAGTCAATAACGCAGCATTTCATTGTTATTTTAACAGCAAATTAGTAAAATGCTCCTAGGCTTATGCACAGCGCATGCACACTATGCTTGTTACACACACAGGGACACACAGCAGCACACACACATGCAGAAGATTACAAATAAAAATATTACGGTGCAAATCCTCCATCATAATAGCAATGCTCCAAGGTCCAAACGCGCCTGGCTTTTAAAGGGAATGGGAGATGATCTCTGATTGGTTGATTGCATGTTACGCCCAAAACACCCCTCTGATTAATGAAGACACTAATTACAACCCTTTAGAACCATGCACCCGGCGCACGGACCCTTTTTTCTGCCGTCAAACTAGAAAAAGTGGATTTGGACACGCCCTAAACGCACCTGCGCCGTGCGCTTAGATCGTTAAAATAGGACCCTAAAACGCAAAACTCAGACAGACTAAAATGGGTTTCATGCTTTGTGCGGTTGGGGCGATGCTGACGGCGCGCATTGGTCTCCTTTAATCCTCTGAGCTAGCTTCACTCTAGTCTCGTATTCCCAGATCTTCCTCCACAGCGCTGTGGAGGAAGGTCTGGCTAGTCCACACAGCATTCTGGGATGGGAGGAAAACGTCCTCTGGTTTATTGGCATTTCTTAAAAACCAATCACAATCGTTATTGGCGCTAGGCGCCGGACGGAAACCCGGTGCAGCTGCTAAATAGCCTCGGGAAGGAACTTGTTTTGGTGGAACATGTGCTTGTTTCATAGGCGGCCCCCCCAATAAACAAAACTGGGCTTTTTCCGAAGCGTTTGTACCTTTTTAAGGTTGTCCTTGCTTTTTACGACATTTTTTGCCGCTTCTTTTAACGTTTTTGTTGCTTTTTTTCTGAGTTTATATCTCCTTTTTCGAGTTTCTTTTGTGGCTATTTTGTCGATGTTGTCGCTTTTTTTTGTCTGTTTTTGACCATTTTTTTCCACGTTTTTGTCGCCTTTTTCAAAGTCTTTTTTGGACACTTTTCTCTGTTTTTGTCCCCTTTTTTTGTCTGTTTTTCGAAGTTTTTTGGCTCTTTTTCCAACATTTGTCGCCTTTTAAAGTTTTTGTCAAATTTTTCGAGTTTTGTTTCGACAATTTTTGGGTTTTTGAGCTTTTCTCAATACATGCATACATGTCCCTGCACCTCCCTAGATAGGTGGAGATCTCAAGGTTGTTTTAGTCGTAACACAACAGAAAAAAGATTGGACAGATAGTCTAGCTAGCTGTCTGGATTTACCCTGCAGAGATCTGAGGAGCAGTTAACCATAGTCCTCACAAATCCACCAGAGGTTAGAACGCCAACACAAAGACAGAGGAAGGTAACAGACATACGACCAAAATGAGGGACATACGGCGGAATTTCTGGCAGCAAAGGAGCAATCTCCTAAATGCAACGTCGTGGATATAGACTCAAACTGGGAGCTGACCATCTGTGATTTACTGATACGATGTTTGACTGTTAGCTGTTTTTGTACTGCTGCAGTCCTGAATATCACTCAGCAGAAACACAACAGACTGCTGACAGAGCGCCTGGCAGCAGTTTCGACCCTGGCTCTTATTTTTAAGTTTATTCCCATATGTTTACCCTCCGCTGCTGCTGCTGCTGCTGCTGTCAGGTAAACAGAGGGTCAGGTTTCGCTGGAAGCAGCATCCGACCGCTAACGCAAACCTGCGAGTCCCTCCGAGGCTGCTGGGAAACTCCCGTCCAGGCATAAAGTGTGTGCAGAGAGCGGCTGAGACAAAAGGCTCTGAATAATTCAGGGACTCTGTTGCTGCTAAGGGCCAGACTTTAAATCACAGGTTAACACTTCACACACTCTGTTTTAAAGGTATAGTAAGTGATGTTAATCCAGTACACTTTTTGTCGAATTTAGCCAATACCTCCTCACGGTCACCTGGCTTTCTATTTTCTGTGAGACTTAATGCCCCCCCCCCTCCCCCCCCACAACACTATCTGACTCTCTGTTACTGGGGATTATGTTCAAAGTTTCTCATTTATTAATAATTTCTTCACCCTTGTGTTGTCTTCTTGTCGACCAGGACCAAAGCAACTTTAACTTTTTCTGGGTCAAGATTTTAAATCAGAACTTCTTTTTTTTTTCTCCACACTTTTGTCACTTTCTTGTCCAAGTTTTTTTGTCACTTTTACCATTTGTTTCTGTGCTTTTTTTGTGACGATTTTTCGTCGTTTTTGCACCACATTTTTGAAGCTTTTTCCAAAAAAAATATCATTTTTTTTCTTCAAATTCTTATATAATTGACTAAAACACCCAAATTCAATGAAAGAAGTGAACTGATCATTTATTTTCCTTGTGAACAGTGTTGTAGTGAACCATCCACGTTATTTTTTTGGACAATGTGGTTGAAAGAAACCTAAATTTCTGATGTAGAAACTTTTTGAAAATGGGTCAAATTTGACCCAAGGACAATAGGAGGGATAAAGTATTTTAACAAAGTTTTGTGTTGGAGTTTGTAACATTCCAAAATCTCAATTTTAACTATTGGTTATTGGTTTTATTAACTACTAAAAATCGGCATCGGTATCGGCCTTTAAAAACCAGTATCGGTCGATCCCTAGTAGCCTCCCTGTACCTTAACTCAGCAACCAGACCTGTAGTTTTTTATTTATTGCATCTGTTCCAACAGATCAGTCTTTTCTGTAGAGCAGACTTCCAAGAGAATTGAATGAATAATTAAGTTTTCATTAATCATCAGTGTAGTCTGCATGAGATCAGCAATGTTGCTAGAATGAGCTTTTTCCAGCTTCGTCTCCTGGCTAAAGTAAGGCCCTTCCTTAACAGGCACGATCTAGAAAAGGCTATTCATGCCTTTATTAGTTCAAGGATTACTGTAATCATGGATTACTGTAATGCTCTTTATGTTGGTCTGAATCAGATCTCCATCTCATGACTTCAACTTGTGCAAAATGCTGCTGCTCGCTTTTTGACAAATACATCTAGACGTGCACACATCACTCCTGTTCTCTACACCCTACATTGGCTCCCTGTGCGTTTTAGAATCAATTTTAAGATTTTGTTTGTTTTCAAGGCCTTAAATGGCCTGGCCCCGGAGTATTTGTCCGAGATTTTAAAGGAACACGGTGACTTATTGAGACTTTAGCTTATTCACCATATCCCCCAGAGTCCAGACATACCCCTCTCATCTCCGTGCGTGTTGTAACTCTGTCTGACGCCCCCACCGCTAGCCTAGCTTAGCACAGATCCTGGAGGTAACGTTAGAAAAACAACAACACCACATCGGATCTAGCTAGACTGGAAACTAAACAACAGGCACGCCGCACACACTTGCGAGCTGGCCAAAGAGTAGTAGGCTAACGTTACGTTTTGAGTGGATGGCGAGCGCGAGACGCCGAAATGGATGCCAGTAAGATTCTGAATGGAAAGTTTACTTTTAAAAAGTTGCCAAATGGTTCCAATGACAAGACCAAAGTGATCTGTGTGTTTTGTCGTTGTGAACTGAGCTGTCATCGCAGCACGTCCAGTCTGAAATACCACTTGATGGCCAAGCACACAGCTGATGGTCAAGCACACAGCTGATGACCAAGCACACAGCTGATGACCAAGCACACAGCTGATGGCCAAGCACACAGCTGATGACCAAGCACACAGCTGATGGCCATGCACACAGCTGATGACCAAGCACACAGCTGATGACCAAGCACACAGCTGATGGCCAAGCACACAGCTGATGGCCATGCACACAGCTGATGACCAAGCACACAGCTGATGACCAAGCACACAGCTGATGACCAAGCACACAGCTGATGGCCAAGCACACAGCTGATGGCCAAGCACACGGCTGATGGCCAAGCACACAGCTGATGACCAAGCACACAGCTGATGGCCAAGAATACAGCTGATGGCCATGCACACAGCTGATGACCAAGCACACAGCTGATGGCCGAGCACACAGCTGATGGCCAAGCACACGGCTGATGGTCAAGCACACAGCTGATATCAATTCTCCGCCCCGTCGTCAAAGCAGGCTGATCCACTTTTCCATGTTGATAAGAGCATTAAAATGAGAAAGAATAATGGGACAAAAAGAAATCTAGGTACATTTAGAATAAATAAAAATGTGCGATTAATTGTGAGTTAACTATGACAATGCGATTAATCGTGATTAAATATTTTAATCATTTGACAGCACTAATTTTAATATTTTTCAGTGAAAGTGAGAATGAAAACAATCATTCCCTCCAATATCGTGAATCATATTGCAATCGCAATATCAGTCAAAATTATCTCAATTAGATATTTTCCTCACATCGTGCAGCCCTAGACACAGGCCCGTATTAAGACAATGTGGAGCCTCAAAGGCGACTAGCTACATCCCCAAAGTCCATTTCTTTGACCACCTCCAGTACCATCTCCCCCGCTAGCGTTACCGTCTCCACAGTTAGCTTCGGCTTCGTCAGCGCTGCTAGTGACCGCAATTCCCCCTGATGTTCTCACCAAAAAACTTTTTGAATCGAATATTTTGAATCGTGGCTAAACGTCTAGAGTCCTTGTCTTTCTTTAACTTTCTTTTTGCACAACCACTCAATTGATGTCTTTCCATTAGAGATGGCCCGATACCATTTGTTGCTTCCCGATACCGATTCTGATACCTGAACTTGCGTATCGGCCGATACCGAGTACTGATCAGATACCAGTGTGTCATATATTTTAATATCCCTGTATGGATGATATGATGTATAACAGCTGTATACTACTATCTCTGTATGGATGATATGATGTATAACAGCTGTATACTACTATCTCTGTATGGATGATATGATGTATAACAGCTGTATACTACTATCCCTGTATGATGATATGATGTATAACAGCTGTATACTACTATCTCTGTATGGATGTGATATTATTTCTATCTTTGTTGTTGGTCTGGCTCAGGTTAAACTCTTTGTGAAACATGAACAATGAACGCCACACAACTTTCTTTTATTATGCAGTTTGACAGTCAGTTATAACGGAAAAATAACATTAATAAACTACTTTAACGTAGATTTTCTTTAGGGCTTTATTACGTGGTATCGGATCGGTGCATAAACTCCAGTACTTCTCGATACCAGCGTTTTAGGCAGTATCCAATACCGGTATCGGTACATGTCTACTTTCCATTTTGGATTAATTCTCTGTAGCCGTTAAAAAAACAAAAAAAAAAGATACATTTGCGCGTACTTGTGGACCAACTCAACTCTGACAGATCGGGGAGGGGGAGTGCCATGTAATCTTGATTTATTTATAATGTATTATTATTGTGAAATTATTGTTCATGAACAAGTAATGTATGGTCTTTCAACAATTTCAAGTGAATAATTTAACAATTTACGAAAAATATTTTTAAAGCTTGTGTCATGTGGTGCCAGTGGGGGGCACTGGTTGTGAATGGTTGGTGCCCCTGGGCACTGGCCCACTTGCCCTTGTGGATAATCCGGGCAAGCCCAGACAAAACTAATAAACTTTGTCCACGTTGTGGTTTTCCAGGTCGGACGCTTCTTGGGCGAGGTGGACGGGTCCGTGATGGCGTCGCTCCTCAAGATGGGAATGTACAAAAAGTAGGACTGACGGACAGAAAGCACTTCATGATGTTAGGAAGTTGTTGAGAAATTTGTGAAGACATTTAACGTGGTGACGTGTTACTGACGTGAGTCTGAATGTTTGTCTGTGTGCAGAGTGTCGTTGTTTGACTACCAAGCCATGTGTAAGAACAGTCATCATCACGCCAACAGCGCCCGCCCTCTGCTCAGTGTGAGTTACCATCAACCATACACAATGTCTGTTAGCTTCACTGACCACGCATCCAGTTTGTATGTAGTCATAGCAAGTAGGCCTGTAAGTATTACATGATTGTCTTATTGTCAATTTATTTATTAAATAATCACGGTTTCTTTGTTTAACCTCAATTAATTGCTAACATTAGCTAAGATCCTAAGGCAGTGGTTCTCAAATGGGGGTACGTGTCCCCCTAGGGGTATTTATCCGGCGACCAGTGATCACCACAAGGTGTCGCTAAATCAAAATCTGAATACTTTATCAGCGATTGCACCAATCTGTCTATTTTCAAATCACAAGTCAAAATTATTAGGTGTACTTTTTGTGTGTACATTTTCGTAGTATGTGTATTTCCTTTCAAAAACTCTATAAAGTGTCTTTGAGTGTTGCAAAAAGTGCTATATAAATAAAATGCATTATTATTATTATGATTATTTATTAATCCCCTCAGGGAGATTGTTGTTACAGTGGCTCAAAGTAAAATGTAGGCGTACATAAGAGTAAGAAAAAAGAAGTCAGTAGGTGTATAAAGTAACAAAGTTAAGGTTTAAAATTAGGTTTAAAAAATAGGTTAAATCCATAGACTGTATATAAGAATGGACCAACAGATCCCGTTGCTCTGGACGGAGACCAGTGAAGGCCTTTAGAAGCACTTTCCCGGTGATGGCTGAGCGTTACTGAGCAGCCTCCAACTGAGCTTGAAGACGTAGATGTGACGTGAGCTACCTGTCTGAAAGTTGGAAGTCTTCTGGTAGCTGTGCCAAGAGAAATCTCAATCATTCCCAATCTAGCAGAGACGGAGAGCGTAGGTATATGTAAGGAGATAACATAGACACAGGCTAATTATTGATCACTAAAATGCTAGTTAACATAAGTAATTAAACTTAAACAGCTAATGTAAGTCCAAACTGCCTGAGAGCTTCTCCTGTACTATACGGTAATTCCTCTACTATGAGACAGTAAGTCTCGTGGTTATGACCCAATCGTTAGCCTATTTTTATAAAAACGTCTGCTACGGAGCCATAACGTGAGGTACAAGGTAATGGAGCCTTTTATACATTGTTGTGTTTCTTTAGAAATAAACAATGGACAAATAGAGTCTTTAAACTCTTCAGATGTAAAGTTATTCTCTGTCAAAGTGACGCCAAAATGAATGGGAGTCAATGGGATGCTAACGGGAGGTGATGGCTTGGTAGCATCAAAATGGCGCCATAGGAGGTTCGAGCTCTGAAGCGAAGCTTACCCCCTTGGTTAAATCAGACAATCCTCAGGATTAAGATGTACTGAGTTGTTGTCGTCACTTTAGACCAGTGGTTCTCAAATGGGGGTCCATGTCCCCCTAGGGGTACTCTGGAGGACTACAGGGGGTACTTGTCCCCCTAGGGGTACTCTGGAGGACTACAGGGGGTACGTGTCCCCCTAGGGGTACTCTGGGGGACTGCAGGGGGTACGTGTCCCCCTAGGGGTACTCTGGAGGACTGCAGGGGGTACGTGTCCCCCTAGGGGTACTCTGGAGGACTGCAGGGGCTACGTGTCCCCCTAGGGGTACTTTGGAGGACTGCAGGGGCTACGTGTCCCCCTAGGGGTACTCTGGAGGACTGCAGGGGCTACGTGTCCCCCTAGGGGTACTTTGGAGGACTGCACGGGGTACGTGTCCCCCTAGGGGTACTCTGGAGGACTGCAGGGGCTACGTGTCCCCCTAGGGGTACTCTGGAGGACTGCAGGGGGTACGTGTCCCCCTAGGGGTACTTTGGAGGACTGCAGGGGCTACGTGTCCCCCTAGGGGTACTTTGGAGGACTGCAGGGGCTACGTGTCCCCCTAGGGGTACTCTGGAGGACTGAAGGGGGTACGTGTCCCCCTAGGGGTACTCTGGAGGACTGCAGGTGGTACGTGTCATTTTTTGCAAAATGTTTTTCAGTTCCAAGGCTGTAGTTACTTCTACTGTCTTTTTTTTCTCCAAGTTTGTCAATTTTTTGTCAAAAGTTTTTGTTACTATTTTGGACCTATTCTTGCCTTACTTCCTTCTTTCTACCGTCTTTGTCTCCTTTTTCCATCATCATCTAAATGTTTTCCAGGTCCAAGGTTGTAGTTTAGTAAATCTATCGCTGACATCGCTGTAATCTTCCTCTTTATAGTTTTTTTCTACCAAAAATTATTCACGCTGTTTATGGGGTACATGGCTTACAAACACTGTTCAAAGTGGGAATATTATTGAAAAAAGCTTGAGAACCAGTGTCCTAAGGTAGACTGATTTTGTTTAGATGTACCAAATTGTAATTATATAAGTGATTATTTGTCGGACTGTATATTTGTATTATTAGTTAGTTAGTTAGTTGTTGGCACTTGACCCGACACACGTTCATAGCAACAGCATTGGTTTTATGATAATTAAAGGTGCAGTAGGTAAGCCTTATAAAACTAACTTTCTGTCATATTTGCTGAAACTGACCCTATGTTCCAGTAGAACTACATGAAGCAGGTAATTAAAAAAAAAGAAATCTGGCTCCTCTGGCACCACCTACAGCCTGTAGTGAGATTTGCAAAAATCCACCGCTCCCTGTTCAGATGCACCAATCAGGGCCAGGGGGGGTGTCTAACTGCGTGTCAATCACTGCTCATGCACATGCATTCGTTCTCCCTTGTGGGGGGAGGGGCTTAGGAGACCATTTTGGGCTTTAGCAGAAAGGGGAGGAGGGACTGAGAAGTTGTTGATTTAAAATTTTTCAAAAGTCCTGGATCTTCACAATCCTACCTACAGCACCTTTAAGAGGAGTTGTTTACTTCATAGGCCATGTATTTGTGTTATAACATTATCTGGGTCATATCACAGTGATGATATAACCAAAAGATTGGATTTGTAACCAGTTTGTTTTGTTGTAGACCCAAAAAAGGAAAAACTGAACCGTTAATCTATTTATGTTACTCCCGTCTGACGATCTTTATTCATTCTTCAGTTTAAAACAGAATACATCTTATCGTTTTTATTTTTGTTTTTTAATTCTGAGAGCAAAAAAAAACAGGAAAAGGGATGTTTTTCATTTTTATGTTTTTGGTCTAAAAACAAAAAAAACCAAAAAAAACATGGTAATTCCTTTTTTTCCGTTAATGTTCTTAAAATGGAAAAACGAGTTCTGACAGATATCAAAAATCCGACTGCTTTAGTCACTCCACTCTGCATTTTGTCACATTTAAAAGCTCCATAATATTCAAAACCACTTCCTGTATTATATCACCTTGTTTTTCTTTTCCTCCTGCAGCCCTTTTATTGCATCGCTGCGTTAATCAGATGGCTCTTCTCCAACGCTCTGATGTAAGTCTCGACAGCTGTTTTCAGGGTTCAGACGTTTTGAAAAAACCTGGAAAAGTTAGGGAATTTGAAAAATGCAAATTCCGGGCCTGGAAAGGTTTTGGAAACATAAAAAGACCCACAGCATAATAATATGTGATTAATAAATGTATTTTCACGTCGTCCTAACCTCACCGTTCTATTCGGGGTACGATGTTACCAATCCCACTATGAACCACATAAATTGTCACAGATTTTTATTCTTATTGTATAATGTCGACTGACATTTTCAGGAATACATAGTTATAGAAATTTGCCAAAAAGTCATGAAAAAGTCATGGAAAAGTATGGGTTAAAATGTGTCTGAACCCTGTGTTTTATTAGTGCTGTTAGTCAGTAGTTCATCAGAGGAGAGCGACAGGAAGTAAAAAGGTAAATATTGGGTAAAAAGGCTGCTTGTCATCCAGAGAAACAGCTGGAACCGTGTAGCTGAAGAGTCTTCAAAATTCTTCTTTTTGTATTTAAAAAAAAAAAAAAAAAACATTTTACGAAGGCTATTTTGTGAACACGTTAAATTGTCACAGCCGAGTGAAGGTACAATTTAAAGAGCTAAGAAAGGTCAATAAAGGAAAACCAAGAGTTAAATAGATAGAACCCGTTCTCACTCCGAACTCGTAAAATACGGACGTTTGGACAGTGGCTGTCAGCGTCTGAAGCGACGAAAAAAGTCGTCCTTCAGCGTGTTTGTATAAAGTACCGGGGAGAGCAGCGAGTTTAGCTACACGGGGTTTAGAGAGTAGTGGATGATGGGTCAAACACAGGACTTTCACCCAGGAGACGAGGGATTGTGTCCCGCTTGTTTATTTAACCGTCCCGTTCTTCCCGCGTGTCACGGAAACGTAAGCCCACCCACGACCTTTCCCTAAACTCAACTGTCCCTTTCAGGGGCCAGGGGGGGGTGTCTAACTGCGTGTCAATCACTGCTCATGCACACGCATTCATTCTCCCTTGTGGGGGGAGGGGCTTAGGAGACCGTTTTGGGCTTTAGCAGAAAGGGGGGAGGGACTGAGAAGTTGTCCATGTTCAAATTTTTTGAACAGGAACGCAAGCCCACCCACGACCTTTTCCTAAACCCAACCGTCCCGTTCCCGCGTGTCACGGAAACGTAAGCCCACCCACGACCTTTTCCATACATAACTGCGTCAAAAGGGACGCCAATAGTTTAGATAAAGCGCGTTATATGACGCTAAAGGAGACTTTTAGCGTCAATAACAACGACAAAGGCACCTGACCAAGCGTCTGTATTTTACGAGATGGGAGTGAGAACCTGTTGAATAGATCTATATTTTTTTGTGGTTAACAATGTGTTTTTGTCTCCCGTCAGGTTCCTGCTGGACTTTAATCTCTGTGGTCTCTGGCACTCTGATTACTTTGTGGACGGTAAGATGTGAAAACATGTTAAATGTCATACACACAGACAGGCGGAAGAAGTAATAATACCACCGGGTAGAATTACCCTGTAAGGCTATGTTCACACTTGGCGTCTTTTTGAAGCTGCCAGCGTCTGTTTTACATTATAATCCCGTGGAGTAAACCGTGTTTTCAAAAAAAATCCTCTCTGTCTCTCTCTCTCTCTCTGTCTCTCTCTCTCTCTGTCTCTCTCTCTCTCTGTCTCTCTCTCTCTCTGTCTCTCTCTCTCTGTCTCTCTCTCTCTCTCTCTCTCTCTGTCTCTCTCTCTCTCTCTCTCCTCTCCTCTCTCTCTCTCTCCTCTCTCTCTCTCTGTCTCTCTCTCTCTGTCTCTCTCTCTCTCTCTCTCTCTCTCTCTCTGTCTCTCTCTCTCTCTCTGTCTCTCTCTCTCTGTCTCTCTCTCTCTCTCTCTCTGTTCTTTCTCTAGCTTGCTCCACCACTTTGTTTTATCTCAGAGATAGACCTTTAAAACCTCTTTGAGACCGTTCTATTTAACCAGAAACAGCTCTGAAGTCACTAGCACTAAACCCACCAGACTCCATTTAAAAAATCAATACTTTTAGCGTGTTTAGAGCCAACATATTCTCACATGTAAATCGGTAAACTATGTGTTTATTTCAACCAAAACTAGAGTTGTGATGGTTGGAAAAGTGGAAAGACGACCCAAAACGGCTTTTCATAGTTTTATTTTGTTTCTGTCGACTTTGAATGAAGTGTATTTTATGATGCTAAAATCACTGTTTATTTACATGGAGTCTGGTGGGTTTAGCAGTAGAAATTTCGCAGATATTTCTATGTTTAAAATGGATCTTACTCTTAAACAGAAAGGTCAACCTCCTTAGAAATCCTTTCCATAATGTTGTCACACACTTACAATATTAATCTGAGTCTGTCAGCGGCAAAACAAGCACTTTTGTGAAAGTAAATAAAATCTGGACAATTGTCCTATTAACTTAGATTGTAGCTTGTTTCTCCGCTGCCGACTGCAGCGATCTCGCTTAATACTGGACCAAAGTCAAAGATTGTTGTTCCCATCAGTCACTCAGACACAAAAACAGGAAAATAGGGTTATAAAAAAAGTACTTTTAACTTACACATCCATGGTGAAAAGGTAAATATTAAAAGATCAATTTCAGGATTGTATTAATCGAGATCAGATCACTCAAACAAAGATTTTAATTGGAGAATCTATTATTTGAACCCAGCCCTTGTGAATTCCATCAAAGGATCAAGTAAGTCCTTTATAATAATACATCACAAAATACATCTTTTGTTTCAATAATCTAAATTTGTAAAGTAACTAAAGTTATTAAATAAATGTAGTGCAGTAAAAAGTGCAACATTTCCCTCTGAGATGTCGTGGAGAAATTAGCAGAAAATGGAAATTGGAAAGTAAAATAAAAAAAATGCAAAGTAAAAGACGAGTACCTACAATTGTATGTAAGAACAGCAGAGTATTCCTGCCATTAGAAGTCTGAGGTGCAGCTCCCGAGCCGATTACGGCAGCACCTAAGCTGAATCTACGTGAAAATGCGGCAAAAAAAACCGCCCGAAACAGCGAAAAAAGCACCAAACTAACTAAAGGACTTTTCTCAGATCGAATTATTTTTGTTGGACTAGCTTTTCCAAAGTTTTACACCCAGATATGGTAATAATAATGGTCCAAAATGACCCCTAAACCCTTCCCCACCAAATATGCGTACCTAAGTCTTCCACAAACCGAGGGGAAACGCTGGTACAGTACTTGAGTAAAAGTACTTAGTTACTCTCCACCACTTATTATACCTGCTAAACATCGCCTGGCTCGCATGACATGATGTTAGCGTGCTGCGTTAGCCGCACAGACAGTTGGACAGACAGGGGGGTGCGTTTGTTTTCTTCATCTCATCTTTATGTCTCATTTACAAACATCCTGTTTCAAAATGGCCGGCCTCATCTTCATCATCATCTCCATCACCGCCATCATCATCATCACTCCGGGCGTGGTGTTCTCTGTGATCCATCTTCATCCATTCAGCCAAGGCTGGCTATCATACAAGTGAGTACAACGTGTGTGTGTGTGTGTGTGTGTGTGTGTGTGTGTGTGTGTGTGTGTGTGTGTGTGTGTGTGTGTGTGTGTGTGTGTGTGTGTGTGAAAACGAGAAAACGTCCTCACAGAGACAGAAAGACGATGAAAACACATTGAGGACATTTTGATGGTCGTAGTTTTTTCACTGGATGAGTTTAAATTAAAATTAGGAGGAATTTCCTTTAGGTTCAGTTCTCACTGTGTGTGTGTGTGTGTGTGTGTGTGTGTGTGTGTGTGTGTGTGTGTGTGTGTGTGAGAGAGAGTGTGTGTGTGAAGAGAAAACGTCCTCGCAGAGGCAGAAAGACGATGAAAACATGTTTTTTCACTGGAGGAGTTTAAATTAAAATTAGGAGGAATTTGCTTTAGGTTCAGTTCTCACTGTGTGTGTGTGTGTGTGTGTGTGTGTGTGCGTGCGTGCGTGCGTGCGTGCGTGCGTGCGTGCGTGTCTCAGGTCATAAGCAGAAGAAGATGGAAGCGTTTCAGCCCTGTGACACGGCGTATCCCGGCTTTATGTACGACTCGTCTGTCAGGGAAGCCAACAGCCTCATCAAGTGTGGACGCTGCCAGAAGTATGACAAACACACACACACACACACACACACACACACACACGCAAATACCTCAACAGTTACAAGAAGTCCTTTAAGTGTAACACTGAACAAATGTGAAACTAAATACGAACTAACTAAAACCTAAAACTACCGGTCCTGCTCACTTCTTACTTTTTAATCTCGACTCCTCCCAACATACAGAAGTCAAAGACTCTCTCTTCAGAATAAAAATACACCTTCAGCTCCATCTTGTGGTCAAACAAATGTAAGCTTCTAGTGCATCAAAGTCTTTGTCTTTACTCATGAAATCAAATATAACAGCATTGATAAAGAGCTACAGGGGAAATTCACCCTGAAACTCAATTTCATGTCAAGTCATTTTGGACAGTGAAGTGTCTACAAACAGTCAGCTGTCCACCTTAAAAACATCTGTCTGTCCTCAGTCGGCTTCATGCCTTCTGTATAATGTGTAAGACTCGGTCCCCTGTTTAACCCTTGTGTTGACTTCGGGTCACATTGACCCGTTTAAAATTTTTGTTTTATATCAGAAAATATGGGACGTAGAAAGAAGCGCTGAAAATGTGTAGAAGAAAAAATTTACAATTTAAAATGTTGGAAAAAGCAAAAACAAACTGTGAAAAAAGGCATCAAAAATGTTGGGGAAAAAAGTGTTTTTTTCAAGGTTGACCTCGGGGTCAAATTTGATCAGAAAATTTGGGTTTCTTTCAACCACATTGTCAAAAAAATAAAAAATAACGTGGATGGTTCCGTAAAATAAATGATCAGTTCACTACTTTGATTGAATTTAGGTGTTTTATTCAGTTTTATAGCATTTTGGAAAAAAAAAATGATACAAGAACATTGAAAAAATTGATAAAATGTCTAAAAAAAAAAAAGGTTGTTTGGTTTTTTAAGCCCCCAACGTCGCCTTCCAGGCAGCGCAGCAATGGTTATGATTAGGGTTAAGGTCATAGACAGTCTATAAGAATGGACCACCAGATCCCGTGTCTCTGGACGGAGACCAGTGAAGGATATTAGAAGTCTCTTTCCCGGTGATGGCTGAGCGTTACTGAGCAGCCTCCAACTGAGCTTGAAGACGTAGATGTGACGTGAGCTACCTGTCTGAAAGTTGGAAGTCTTCTGGTAGCTGTGCCAAGAGAAATCTCAATCATTCCCAATCTAGCAGAGACGGAGAGCGTAGGTATATGTAAGGAGATAACATAGACACAGGCTAATTATTGATCACTAAAATGATAGTTAACATTAGTAATTAAACTTAAACAGCTAATGGAAGTCCAAACTGCCTGAGAGCTTCTCCTGTACTATACGGTAATTCCTCTACTATGAGACAGTAAGTCGCGTGGTTATGACCCAATCGTTAGCCTATTTTTATAAAAACGTCTGCTACGGAGCCATAACGTGAGGTACAAGGTAATGGAGCCTTTTATACATTGTCGTGTTTCTTTAGAAATAAACAACGGACAAATAGAGTCTTTAAACTCTTCAGATGTAAAGTTATTCTCTGTCAAAGTGACGTCAAAATGAATGGGAGTCAATGGGATGCTAACGGGGGGTGATGGCTTGGTAGCATCAAAATGGCGCCATAGGAGGTTTGCGGTCCGAGGATAAGCTGACCCCCTTGGTTAAGGTTAGGGTTAGCTGCCTGGAAGGCAACGTTGGGGGCTTAAAACACCATCGAGCAAAAAAAAAGATTTAAAAAAAAGTGGAAAAAAAGAACAAAAACGTCAAAAAAGCACAAAATAAAACCCCAAAAAGTGATAAAAACGTCGGGAAAAGTGAGAAAAAGCGTTGACCAATTTGACCCAGAAAAACAAAAAGGTTGCAGGTCGACCGGAAGACAACCCGAGGGTTAACTGTGCATAGTTGGTCATTTTCACACTGAACATACTAGCTATAGAATAACTCTTAAAGCTGATGCACTTGGCTACACTTTTCACTGCATGGTTTAGATGTCAAAACGGCTCCTCTTTGTTGTGAATTTAATAAAAATGAATGAAGTATAACATGAGTGATAACCTGCTCATTAACGACTGAGTAAAGAGGAAACTGAGCAATATTAACTAGAGCTGCAAAGATGACTCGATCATCAAATTTGACCCATTTTCAAAAGGTTTCTACATCAGAAATGTGTTTGTTTTT
>NC_050179.1:34737401-34754901 GCF_008315115.2 Sander lucioperca | reverse complement strand
AAATAGCCAGAGTCACTGTCTGTGGTCTGCTGCTGCTGCCAGTTTCTGTTTATTTATTTTTTGATCAGGTAGTTCCTACAGTTTTCTCTGGATTTCGGTGAGACAAAATTAAATGTTTTTCTGTGATTGTTGCGGGCAAAAATCCTTGATTACGCGGCACGTTTTCTTAAAAAATGCGATGGAATATGCGGGATATTTATGCAATTTTATGCGATGAAATTGCGGGAACTTGCAAAAACTGCGGTTTCATCGTGGCTTCATCGCGGGGTTTGCAGCTTTTCGATGATGTTCACGTCGCGTAATTACGTCACTTCATAACGTTCCCAACAACAAGGGAATGTTAGGAAGTGATGGGGCAACAAGGGAAAATGGCTGCTCTTGTGTGAAGTAAACGCAACATTTTTCAACTTTCTGCTAAGATATATGTGTGACTTTTTTGCAACGAAAATGCGGGGATTATGAAATTGCGCAAGCCCCGCATATTTTGCGCGGAAATCGGCAATTTATGCAACGAAAGTGCGGCGTATTTGAAAAAATGCGACCCCCGCATAAATATGCGGACTTTGCCTGATTATGCATTGAATTATGCGATCACATAATCACGTTTTTCTGGAGGGACTGAATAAAACTTTTGTTAAATTAAAAAAAATGTTTGCTGCAAAAACTTTATATATATATATATATTTAAGTCAGGTTCTTAAAAAAAACAGATCTAGGAACTGAAAGTCAGGTTTAGTATCTGGACGTTTGATGGAATGTTTTAAGCGATGCTGAGCGGTAGTCCTCAGCGATGAGTGGTCTGTTTTACTTAACAACAGTGAACATAACGCCACGGTGAAGTGCAACAGGATGAAATCCCAGAAGGTGCGGAGGCGTCCTCATTCCTGCCACGCCTACCACCCGAAGGTGAGTGCTGAGGCTCTGGGATCCCCAGATCTCTCACTACACCTTCAGACAGCTCTACGGACGGGATGTCTGTGGGCTCTTAAACAGTTTGAAGAGCTGACAAATTAATGTAGCGACAATTAAGGACCTTAAAAAGTCTTAGATGCCATTTTTCAATATGTTTATTTGTCCAAAGAGGTTTTATGCTGAAGTTTGTGTGAATTTAATGATTGTAGGCACGTTTTTCAACATACTATACTATGACTTTGTTTCGACTTATTTCGACATACTATACTATGACTTTTTAATGTTTTTTTGACATACTATACTATGACTTTTTTATGATTTTTCGACATACTATACCATTACTTTTTTTTGTCTTTTTTCTACATACTATACTACGACTTTTTTATGATTTTTTCGACACATTATACTATGACTGTTTTTTTGACTTTTTTCGACATAATATACTATGACTTTTTTTCGACGTACTATACAGGGTTCATACGTTTTGAAAAGAACTGGAAAAGTTATGGAATTTAAAAAATGCAAATTCCAGGCCTGAAAACGTTTTGGAAACATAAAAAGACCCAGAAAGTTTTGGAAAAGTCATTGAATTTGTTTTTTAACACAGCATAATAATATGTGATTAATAAATGTATTTTCACGTCATCTTAACCTCAACGTTCTCGTCGGGGTACAATGTTACCGATCCCACTATGACCCACATTAATTATCATTCATTTTCTTGTTAAACCTCTGAGGGTAAACTTTAACACAGATTATTATTCTTATTGTGTAATGTCGACTGACATTTTCAGGAATACATAGTCATGGAAATTTGCCAAAAAGTCATGAAAAAGTCATGGAAAAGTCATGGAAAAAGAACCCTGACTATACTATGACTCTTTTATGATCTTTTTCGACCTGCTATGCTATGACTTTTTTTCGACTTTTTTTCAACATAATATACTATGACTTTTTCATGATTTTTTCACATGCTATACTATGACTTTTTATTGATGTTATAGACATACTATACTATTACTTTTTTTGTCTTTTTTCGACATAATATACTATGACTTTTTTTCAAGTTTTTTCGACATAATATACTATGACTTTTTTCGACATACTATATTTTGACTTTTTCTTGATTTTTTCAGATACTATACTATTACTTTTTTTCAAGTTTTTTTCAACATACTATACTATGACTTTTTAATGATTTTATAGACATACTATACTATGACTTTTTTTGTCTTTTTTCGACCTACTATACTATGACTTTTTTCGTCTTTTTTCTACATACTATACTATTACTTTTTTATGTTTCGACATACTATACTGACTTTTTAATGATTTTTTTCGACATACTATACTATGACTTTTTTAATGATTTTTTTCGATATACTATACTATGACTTTTTTTATGATTTTTTTTCGATATACTATACTATGACTTTTTTATGATTTTTTTCGATATACTATACTATGACTTTTTTATGATTTTTTCAACATACTATACTATGACTTTTTTTCGAGTTTTTTCGACATACTATACGATGACATTTTTCGTCTTTTTTCGACATACTATACTATGACTTTTTAATTTTTTTGACATACTATACTATGACTTTTTTTTCGAGTTTTTTCGACATACTGTACTATGACTTTTTAATTTTTTCGACATACTATACTATGACTTTTTTCGACTTTTTTTGACATACCATACTATGACTTTTTTATGATTTTTTCAACATACTATACTATGACTTTTTTATGTTTCGACATACTATACTGACTTTTTAATGATTTTTTTCAACATACTATACTATGACTTTTTTTCGATTTTTTTCGACATACTATACTATGACTTTTTTTCGAGTTTTTTCGACATACATACTATGACTTTTTTTTCGAGTTTTTACGACATACTGTACTATGACTTTTTTAAGATTTTTTCAACATACTATACTATGACTTTTTTCGACATAATATATTATGACTTTTTTTCGACATACTATACTATAACTTTTTCTTGATTTTTTCACATACTATACTATGACTTTTTTTCGAGTTTTTTCGACATACTATACTATGACTTTTTTATGATTTTTTCAACATACTATACTATGACTTTTTTTTTACTTTTTTCGACATAATATACTATGACTTTTTCTTGATTTTTTCACATACTATATTATGAGTTTTTTCCAAGTTTTTTTGACATACTACGCTATGACTTTTTTTATGATTTTTTCAACATACTGTACTATGACTTTTTAATTTTTTCGACATACTATACTATGACTTTTTTTCGACATACTATACTATGACTTTTTTATGATTTTTTTCGATATACTATACTATGACTTTTTTATGATTTTTTTCGATATACTATACTATGACTTTTTTATGATTTTTTCAACATACTATGACTTTTTTTCGAGTTTTTTCGACATACTATACGATGACATTTTTCGTCTTTTTTCGACATACTATACTATGACTTTTTAATTTTTTTGACATACTATACTATGACTTTTTTTTCGAGTTTTTTCGACATATTGTACTATGACTTTTTAATTTTTTCGACATACTATACTATGACTTTTTTCTCGACTTTTTTCAACATACTATACTATGACTTTTTCGAGTTTTTTCGACATAATATACTATGACTTTTTAATTTTTTTGACATACTATACTATGGCTTTTTTTCCAAGATACTATGCTATGACTTTTTTATGATTTCTTCACATGCTACACTATGACTTTTTTTTCCAAGTTTTTTCTACATACTATACTATGACTTTTTTATGTTTTTTTTCAACATACCATTCAATGACTTTTTAATGACAATTTTGTTCAATCCAAACTTTATTCCAGACTCACCAGAGGGTCCATAGCATAAAGAAGATACAGACATACAAGATCAAAACCACAACAATTCATTATTCAATTCAAAAACATTATGTTATGTTAACATATGTTGGCTCCAGTGTTTTCTGAGGCCTTGATGAGTACCGAGCGCAGCTCTTCCCAGGGCTGGTTAAAGCCTCTTTGATGCTGATCTCTGACTCATCCAAGCGACACATGAAATGTCTTAAAAATGCCTCACATGTAGGGACATTGGAGGACACAAATAGTTGACTGGCACGATGTCATCTGGGAACCTAAAGTAACAGCCTCATTGCATTAAGATATTATGAGCCTCCGCATACTACTTCTCCTGTAGCTACACCCGAAGATGAGCTGTATACATAGGTGAGCAGAAAGCTCTAAATAATGAACATTTGACATTGACAGAACACATACTGAACTTGCGAAGCAACACATTGCCCTGAGCATATAGGTTACAACACGTTAATAAATCTCTCTGTTATCATTCTTATCATCGGTGAGAAAATGACCAAAGTATTTTATTTCCTCATGAGAAGTCATGAGAAGATATCACACAAATGAAATTCCTCTACTTCTGACTATCATGACAGTACTATTTTTGGCATTAAATGCAATGTCATAATCTGTGCCGTAATGTGAGCAACCCTTCAGTAATTGCTGCAGCCCAGCACTACATGTACTGAAAATGATCAGGTCGTCAGTATATATAAGATAATTGATAAGTTTCCACCAAGACAGCCTGTGTTACACCCATTCAAAGGTTTCTATGGGTCACATGGGTTGTGACGAAAAGAGAGCTGAGCCAGAAGGCAAAGCTCTCAATCTACCAGTCAGTTTTCGTTCCTACCCTCACCTATGGTCATGAAGGCTGGGTCATGACCGAAAGAACTAGATCCAGGGTACAAGCGGCCGAAATGGGTTTCCTCAGGAGGGTGGCTGGCGTCTCCCTTAGAGATAGGGTGAGAAGCTCAGTCATCCGTGAGGAGCTCGGAGTAGAGCCGCTGCTCCTTCGCGTTGCAAGGAGCCAGTTGAGGTGGTTCGGGCATCTGGTAAGGATGCCCCCTGGGAGCCTCCCTAGGGAGGTGTTCCAGGCACGTCCAGCTGTGAGGAGGCCTCGGGGAAGACCCAGGACTAGGTGGAGGGATTATATCTCCAACCTGGCCTGGGAACGCCTCGGGATCCCCCAGTCGGAGCTGGTTAATGTGGCTCGGGAAAGGGAAGTTTGGGGTCCCCTGCTGGAGCTGCTGCCCCCGTGGCCCGAGACCGGATAAGCGGACGAAGATGGATGGATGGATGGATGGATGAATGGATGGATCCTTATACACACTGAATAAAATAGGAGACAGAAATGGCAAACACCCTTGTTTACACAAAACAATTTCAGTCAAAGGCCTTGAATGCATCAATAAATACAGTGGAATTTTGGGTTCCATATTTTTTTCCTTTATAACATAAATACAGTGCCACGTTTCCATACTTTACCATGGCTTTTCGACATACTATACTATGACTTTTTTATGATTTTTCGACATACTATACTATGACTTTTTATGTTTTTTGGGGGGTTTTTCATGATTTTTCTCAACAAACTGACACTTTAGGACTTCTCCTGCACCAAATGTATTCAATAATTTAGTTAAGTGAATATAAGTGTGTGTTTTTATTGTTAACTCTTATGTTGAAATTCTCCAACAGGAAAATGCCAAGGAGTGTGGCGGGGCGTCGGCCATCATCCCGTCGCTCTCAGTCTTCTCGGTGTCTCTGCTTGTCTCGGCGCTCCTCCACCATTGGACGTAAAGAAGGAACCAATCAGGATGCTCCGAGGGAGGCGGCAGAAAAGTAGATCCAAAACGTCAGCACAGGATGTTTGTTTTTTTTAATTTTCCACGAGAGACGACGGGACATCTCAGACTTTCTTTCCTGCTGTTCAGACGAGTCTCTGCTTGCTGCAGTGGAGATAAAGGGCTATTTCTTATTTTTTAGACTTGTTTCTCATTCCTGAACTTGAATGAGGAACAAAAAGTCCCGATTCTGTTGAAACAGACTCGGGTGGATGGACGTAAACAGTGCGGCGAACTGTTGCCATTACACTCAAAGAATGTAGTATCTTTGTAGCTTTTTGATACAGAAATATTGTACACAAAGTAGAGTTTTACATTCAAATGACTTAACAATTTAATAAAAAGAAGTAGGAGCATCAAAAGCTGCCGTAATCAGCTCTTTGGGAGGTTAAAGGTCAACAGGAAATACAGTGGGCAAATGTTAAAGTACAAGTTATACACTTTTTACCTGCAGCTGTGGTTTAAACCTGAGTTTTAGTCGTGTGATAGTCAGAATTGATATCCTCAGATTGAGTGCAACGGTGTTTTAGATTTAAGCCCAGTTCAGATCAAAGATTGGCAACGAGATTAAACCGTTTTAGAACGTCGCAGAAAAAGTTTCAGCGGTCTGAACCGGCCCGTCTCAGCTCGACTCAAACCAGCTGATGGTGTCGCTGCGACTCAGCTGGTGGAGTCTCCAGAGGCTGGTTTTAGAACGTAAGAGACGTCTCCTGTTTCAACAACCGATAGAGAAGTCAGCTGGTTGAGTCTCCAGAGGCTGGTTTTAGAACGTAAGAGACGTCTCCTGTTTCAACAGCCGATAGAGAAGTCAGCTGGTGGAGTCTCCAGAGGCTGGTTTTAGAACGTAAGAGACGTCTCCTGTGTCAACAGCCAATAGAGAAGTCAGCTGGTGGAGTCTCCAGAGGCTGGTTTTAGAACGTAAGAGACGTCTCCTGTTTCAACAACCGATAGAGAAGTCAGCTGGTTGAGTCTCCAGAGGCTGGTTTTAGAACGTAAGAGACGTCTCCTGTTTCAACAGCCGATAGAGAAGTCAGCTGGTGGAGTCTCCAGAGGCTGGTTTTAGAACGTAAGAGACGTCTCCTGTTTCAACAGCCGATAGAGAAGTCAGCTGGTGGAGTCTCCAGAGGCTGGTTTTAGAACGTAAGAGACGTCTCCTGTTTCAACAGCCGATAGAGAAGTCAGCTGGTGGAGTCTCCAGAGGCTGGTTTTAGAACGTAAGAGACGTCTCCTGTTTCAACAGCCAATAGAGAAGTCAGCTGGTCGAATCAGCTACAATAAAATGATCCATAATCCATTTTTATGTTACAAACAGATCGACTGAGGCTCAACGAGCACTCGCGAGCACGTACAGTGGAGCGAGCTAGAGAGAGACTGAAGAGAGCGAGCGCCCATCGGCGTTAGAACAAAGCCGTGAATCAAAGAAATAAAACGTGTTTTCGCCGAATTCACGCTAGAAGTGTAACTGTAGCAAGCATCTCACTATCACTAACATTATCCACGTTCATATTTAGACTAGGGCTGTGAGCATTAACGCATTAATCGCGATGCGATTCATTTTTTTTAAACGCATTAATTATATTAATTGCAGAAATTCAGAGAAATTAATCGTTTGACAGCCCTATTTAGGAGTTACTACACACTATATTGACTCTAGTAAGGATAGGGATTTTTTAGTTACTTGGAGGAATTGTGCAATAATGACAGATTCACACATTTTTCTTTTGTTTACAGTAAATAAATAATTACAAATCTTAAAATCAAGTTCATAAAGTAACTTTCTTTGCATTCATTTGATTCCCAATCAAGATCCACTGGTAAGAATGGCTTTCCATTGTTAATATGTACTTAAAAACTGTTCTGAAATGCAAAATAATAGAATTTTAATCATGTGATAAAATATGCGATTAACTGTAGAACTTCAGCGATTAATCGCGATAAAAAAAATGAATCGTTTGACAGCCCTAATTTAGACGCAACAAATGATATATCCAGCTACAAAAAAGCCTAAAAGTCGGAAGTTAGGACGGAAGTACAAAGAGGCGTTGCTAGGAGATGCTACACGTCTCGTCTCGTTGGTGTAAAGGTTTCAGCACGCTGCAGACAGACAGTTTGAACTCGTTTCGTCGCTAATCTTTGGTCTGAACTGGGCTTTAGACTTACAGAGGTCTCCGTTGAACTTGTTCAGCAGCTGGAACTGAAACCTTGGATACAAGCAGAGACTGTTAGTGGAGCAGTGAATTTTCTGTAAATATAGGAAATGATTACCGGGTTTTTTTTCTAAGGGAATCAACAGGGAAATGTTTGGGTAATTTCCAGGACAAAAGAAGTCTAAAGCCCGAGACACACCGAGCCGATAATCAGCCGTTGGACAGTCTGGCGAGGTCAGTGACTCGAGTCTGTTCGGTGCCGTCGTCCGACGGCCTTCATTTTGGCCGATTTGACATGTTGAATCGGAAGGTGGGCACTGCCGGCAGTCGGACTCAAATGACCCGTCTGATTGGTGGAGAGCTAACCCAGAAACAGGGAGCGGAATAAACGTGACTAGAGTCTCTCAAAATCTGAAAATCTTTTAAACTGACCTTTGTCGATCTGAAATGAAGACAGATTCAGCAACTGCACGGCCTATTTCTCTCTTAAAATGTTTTCAGAAACACGTTTCGGTGAACTATTTTAGTC
Organism: Sander lucioperca; assembly: GCF_008315115.2. Classification (NCBI taxonomy): domain Eukaryota; kingdom Metazoa; phylum Chordata; class Actinopteri; order Perciformes; family Percidae; genus Sander; species Sander lucioperca. The sequence continues at coordinate 34,746,595 of NC_050179.1, read as the reverse complement.
CAATATGAGATCGTATTCTGAACGAGCCGCCATGACAGTCTGGCTGTGAATTTCCGGAGAAACCAGACCCACGTGACGCTTTCGTCCAATCAGCTGCTGGTTTTCATTTTTGGGCGATAATACAGATTAGCGCCGCATGCTGAGGCACTTTTTTGACCAACTCGGGGAGACTGATCAGTCCAACTGCCTTTTCTGCCGAGGGTCGGCCGTCTGGTCGGTGTGTCACAACCTTAAAGCTCCTTTCACACACCATGCACTGCAACACTGAACTTCTCTAACATTACCCGGAGAAGCTGTGTGTGAGAACGCAAATGTCCGACTCAGTTGGCGCGGACATTAAACAGTCTTTACCCTGCCGGCTCCCGAGTACAAAGCCTGCCTAACGTCTGGTTGAGCCTGTGTGAGAACAGAGCGGCTAATTGTCTGGAACATAGTGACCACTGGAGGGCAGCAGGGGGGGTTTATATTACTCACAAACATTTCTCTTATTTTACAGTTTGTTAAAGGGAACTTCTGGTATTTTTAGGGTGTTATTCTCATAATTGTGGCCATTCTGTAACTGTAACATCGTTACTGTTTAACTCTGTTGTAGAGATTTAGGAAACGAGACTCCGCTGAAACAGAATCCAACAATTTGAGAGAAGCTTCCTAATAAATTTGACTGAAATCATTTGTAATTACATACTAGTGCTCTACTTCCAGCTAACAGGCAAAAAGAACATTTATACGTAGTTTCGCCTGTTTTAACAGAGTCATGTTTCCCAAAATCTCTACAGTGAAGGTGATTGTTATAATCAAATTGCAGCTCTTACATTTTAAAACTGTACTCTTTCTAATTTTGACATAAAGAATTTTTATTGTTCAGCTCTTTCTTTACGTTTCCTGACAGCTGGAAAACATAAATCCATTTATATAACGTCCATGTTTCTGTCATTAAACACATCAGCAGGAAAACTCATTTTAAATACACAGTTCATGTACAGGAGGGTTCAACTGACCGCGTGTTTGAAGCCAAATTAGTTTTTTTATTTAGTCACTAGAATCTCTGAGGCAGCGTTCAAAGACTCCTGGGACACTTAAAGAGTGGGATACACAACCTGGACCCTATTTTCCCATGTTTGTGTGTGTAAGTGACTGATAAGAACAACAATCTTTGAAATTGGTCCAATATTAAACATAAACGCTGTAACCGGCAGCCACAGATCGGGGTGCAGTGTAACCCTATAGGACAAATGTGCATCGTCAATTTAGTCCACTAAAAGTGCTCGTTTTGCCGCTGACAGACTCAGATTATTATTCTAAGTGTCTGACAACATTATGGAAATGATCTCTACAGAGATAGACCTTTAAAACCTCTTTGAGACCTTTCTGTTTAATCAGAAACAGCTCTGAAGCCGCAAGCTCTAAACCCACCAGACTCCATTAAAAAAATCAATACTTTTATAGTATATATGTGTATAGAGCCAACACATTGTCACATGTAAATCATTAAACTATGTGTTTATTTCAACCAAAACTAGAGTTGGGATGGTTGTAAAAGTGGAAAGACGACCCAAAACGTCTTTTCATCGTTTTTTTTTTTGTTTCAGTCGACTTCGAATGAAGTGTATTTTACGATGCTAAAATCACTGTTAATTTACATGGAGTCTGGTGGGATGTTTTTATGTTTAAAAAAGGATCTTACTCTTTAACAGAAAGGTCGACCTCCTTAGATATCCTTTCCATAATGTTGTCAGACACTCAGAATATTAATCTGAGCCTCAGTGTCAAAACGAATACTTTGGTGAAGGTAAATACAAGCTGCACAATAACTTACATTATTACATTACTGCCGACTGCAGCGATCTTGCTTAATACTGGACCAATGTCAAAAGGTTGTTGTTCCAGCTTTTAAACATCAAGGTGTCGGCCGAACGCTCCTGCTGTTCACATTCTGCCCGAGGGCGCCACCTGCTGGACACCTGCAACAACAACATGTGACATTAAGAAGAAAAATCCCCCTGCAGATACTGTCATTAATCACTTCTGTCATTTAGGTGTCGGTCTCAGTTCCTTCAGCCAAAGACTTCCAGTCCAGAACATTCTGAATGCTATGCAAACTTTGTGCGATTTTATTATAATGTTTCTGCAAGTTCTGGAGAGTCTAAACGTTATTTATCCCGAGGGAAACTGCAGTGCAGCTGTTGCAATACAATGACAGAACTCATGTAAATTAAAAGGCTTTTTAAAAAGCTTTTAAATTTAGTTCAGGTTCTACCCTGTAACCTCTAACCCCTGTGTTGTCCTGTGGTTAGCCTGGGAAAACCCTGACGAACTTCCGGCAAATTTGAGATTTGCTCTGCAAGTCCGTCTGGCCGAGAGCCCATTCAAGCCTATTTCCAAAATTTCCAATTTTTCCAAATCGAGGCAAAACGTGACCCTTTTTCAAAGTTTTCTATTTTAGAAATATGGGTTTCTATCAACCAAATTGCCCCAAAAATAACTTGGATGCATGCATGTACGTTGTAGGAACCCATACAACATTCTTCGCAGGTAAAATTAATGATTACTTTCATTGAATTTTGGGTGGTTTTTTTTTTCAATTTTATAGCATTTGGAATAAAAAAAAAATAAATAAATAAGAAAACGATGCCGTTTTTTTTAGCTTAAGTTACCTTAACTGAGCAGCTTCGGAGTCATTGGAATGGTTATATGACTTTTCGAGTTGAATGGTGGTCGTCTCGCTGCCCCCTAGCGCCTGTGAGCTGAAAAACCTCCCTCGCAACTTTCGGCCAGCGAGCCGCCGGCCTCAGCATCAGGAAGTATGGCGTGATATCAGGTCTCGCGATGTAACGAATTGCTTCACGGCACTGCACACATACGCCCATTCAGGAACCGGCTAACAAGGTAGAGATGGAGTTTTTCACACTATCGTCACGGCTGAGCCGGCTAAAAGGAAGCAGAAAGCTGGGAAAGCATCGATGGAGGAACAGAGGAGGAGGAAACGGCAGACTGACCGAGAGAGGAGTCAGACACGAGGAAACATAGGAGCTGTAGGGGGGCTCTATAGAGACCTGTAGGGGGGCTCTATAGAAACCTGTAGGGGGGGCTCTATAGAAACCTGTAGGGGGGCTCTATAGAGACCTGTAGGGGGGCTCTATAGAAACCTGTAGGGGGGGCTCTATAGAAACCTGTAGGGGGGGCTCTATAGAAACCTGTAGGGGGGGCTCTATAGAAACCTGTAGGGGAGCTCTATAGAAACCTGTAGGGGGGGCTCTATAGAAACCTGTAGGGGGGGCTCTATAGAAACCTGTAGGGGGGGCTCTATAGAAACCTGTAGGGGAGCTCTATAGAAACCTGTAGGGGGGGCTCTATGGAGAAACCTGTAGGGGGGGCTCTATAGAAACCTGTAGGGGGGGCTCTATAGAAACCTGTAGGGGGGGCTCTATAGAAACCTGTAGGGGGGCTCTATAGAAACCTGTAGGGGGGGCTCTATAGAAACCTGTAGGGGGGGCTCTATAGAAACCTGTAGGGGGGGCTCTATGGAGAAACCTGTAGGGGGGGCTCTATAGAAACCTGTAGGGGGGCTCTATAGAAACCTGTAGGGGGGGCTCTATGGAGAAACCTGTAGGGGAGCTCTATAGAAACCTGTAGGGGAGCTCTATAGAAACCTGTAGGGGAGCTCTATAGAAACCTGTAGGGGGGGCTCTATAGAGAAACCTGTAGGGGGGGCTCTATAGAAACCTGTAGGGGGGCTCTATAGAAACCTGTAGGGGGGGCTCTATAGAGAAACCTGTAGGGGGGGCTCTATAGAAACCTGTAGGGGGAGCTCTATAGAAACCTGTAGGGGGGGCTCTATAGAGAAACCTGTAGGGGGGGCTCTATAGAAACCTGTAGGGGGGAGCTCTATAGAGAAACCTGTAGGGGGGGCTCTATAGAAACCTGTAGGGGGGCTCTATAGAGAAACCTGTAGGGGGGGCTCTATAGAAACCTGTAGGGGAGCTCTATAGAGAAACCTGTAGGGGGGCTCTATAGAGAAACCTGTAGGGGGGGCTCTATAGAAACCTGTAGGGGAGCTCTATAGAGAAACCTGTCGGGGGGGGCTCTATGGAGAAACCTGTCGGGGGGGGCTCTATAGAGAAACCTGTAGGGGGGCTCTATAGAAACCTGTAGGGGGGCTCTATAGAGAAACCTGTCGGGGGGGGCTCTATAGAGAAACCTGTAGGGGGGGCTCTATAGAGAAACCTGTAGGGGGGGCTCTATGGAGAAACCTGTCGGGGGGCTCTATAGAGAAACCTGTAGGGGGGGCTCTATAGAGAAACCTGTAGGGGGGCTCTATAGAGAAACCTGTAGGGGGGCTCTATAGAGAAACCTGCCAGCAAAAAGAGAGAAAACAGCGAAGAAATGGCCAAAACTGCATAGCGCCTCTTTAAACGTACTTCTGAATAATTTTTTTTGACTTTACTTCAATAGTTCCCTGTGCAGCTGCGTCCTCCAAACTGGACTGGATGAATGAATATTCATTTGTTGTATTCACACGAGACCAGCGGGTCAAACTTTAAAGCTTTAAAGACATATTTTAATGTCTGTAATTATAGAACAAGACTTTAAACGAGATCTGAAACCAATCAAATGAGTGGATGTCTAAATGTTAATCCGAGAGCTTATTATATTTGACTAATTACACACGGTTTCAAGTTAAATAATCTTTATTCTGCTAACGCAGGTGGTGGTTTGAGAAAAGAACTAGACGAAGGTGTTTTAGGGAATAAAGACAAAATAACTTCACACATATCAGGACACACTGTTGTATTTTATTTTTAATATTAGAAGAGATGAACTTGGCTGTAATAAAAGGGATTTTTCACCAAATGCAACAGTACGTCTCATGTGTTTATTAGTTTTCGGACAATAATCGTCTATTTTAAAAAGGTGCAGTAGGTAAGACTTATAAAACTAACTTTAACTGTTCAGATGCACCAATCAGGGCCAGGGGGCGTGTCTAACTGCGTGTCAATCACTGCTCATGCACATGCATTCATTCTCCCTTGTGGGGGGAGGGGCTTAGGAGAGCGTTTTGGGCTTTAGCAGAAAGGGGGGAGGGACTATAAGGGAGAAGTTGTCAATGTTCAATGATCTTCCCAATCCTACCTACAGCGTTTCCTTCGTTGTCGAGGCTGAACGGCATTTACGTAGCCAGAAAATTGGAGTCTTTAGCCGTGTTGGAAACGGTTCCCTATCACAGAAATAGTTCCCTACATAGTGTGTTCGCCATTCTGTAGTGGTGTTCAAATTCTCCGCGGTTACTTTCATTCACTATACAGTCCACTGTAAAACACCCACAATGCACAGCTAGTCTGAGTGTACATACGATGTAGCCTACATTTTACTCCCGTGTTGTCCCGGAGGAGGAGAAGAAGCAGAAGTCACCGCGGAAACCGAAAAGTAAAAACAGAGGAAATGTAACCTGCAACATATATAATATACACAACCTTCTACTATTCTATATAGTTTGTTTCAGGGACGTATCAGAAGTATTTTACTTTCGGTTTGTTGACGTGATGCCTCCGTCACACAAATAACGGCGCATCTACTGACGCAACAAGGTTTTCAGTGCAGTGTCTGAAATCTCGTTTGGTCGTTCCCTAGTCTATATCCACGACGTTCCGCCGGATTTCACTTATTTTGGCCCGGATGTCCGTCCCCTTCCTCTGTCTTTGTGTTGGCGTTCTAACCTCCGGTGGATTTGTGAGGACTATGGTTAACTGCTCCTCAGATCTCTGCAGGGTAAATCCAGACAGCTAGCTAGACTATCTGTCCAATCTGAGTTTATCTGATGCACGAGTAAAACAACTTTTAAATGTACACGTTCCACCGAAACAAGTTCCTTCCTGAGGCTATTTTGCAGAGGCACCGTCGCTCCGTCCGGCGCTTAGCACCGCCCAAGACGATTGTGATTGGTTTACAAAAATGCTAATAAACCAGAGCACGTTTTACCCCCATCTAGGAATGCTGTGTGGACTAGCCAGACCTTCCTCCGCAGCGCTGTGGAGGACGGTCTGGCAAAGCGAGACTAGTCCTTTCCTATATAGTTCACTATTTACAGGGTTCAGACCCATTTTAACCAATACTTTTCCATGACTTTTCGGCAAATTTCTATGACTATGTATTCCTGAAAAAGTCAGTCAACATTATACAATAACAATAGAAATCTGTGTTAAAGTTTACCCTCAGAGGTTTAACAAGAAAATGACAATTAATGTGGTTCATAGTGGGATCGGTAACATCGTACCCCGAATACAATGTTGAGGTTAGGACGACGTGAAAATACATTTATTAATCACATATTATTATGCTGTGTTAAAAAAACAATTCCTTTTTATGTTTCCAAAACCTTTCCAGGCCTGGAATTTGCATTTTTTAAATTCCATAACTTTTCCAGGTTTTTTTCAAAACGTATGTATTTAATAAACACTACAGTGAAAAGGGAATAGTGAGTGAATGAGGGAGCGGTTTCCAACACAGCTTTTGTGTCAATGTCTGAGGGGGATTGCTCCTTCAGAGACTCAAATATCAATATGAAATATGGTTTTCCCATCAGTCAGTGGGGCTGGTGATGTAGCAGCTTCCTGTCGAGTCATTATCACACTAAATCTATACAATCATCTACACGTCTTTACACAGCGTGGAGCCGTTTGGATGAACACACACCGAGCAGCGAAAACATGTCAGTGTCACTCGCTAATAAAAGAAAAACATCCTGGAAATGTTGTAAAAACAACTGCAGGAAACAAAACTAAATTCACATGACTTCTCAAAAGATTTAAACCTATAAAAATGTTTTGAAATCTTTTTTTCCTTGCGTGTTATCAGTACGTCAGTCGGGGAAGAAAACTCCCTTTTTATGCAATAAATAAGAAGAATGTGCATCATTTACACATTCAGTTCAGCGTTATTTAAAATCAGTCTCCTGTTCGCTCAGCGTTACGGCGAAATGGAGCGCCTTCCTGTCCGAACGGTGAACTAACAAAGTGATCGCAGCCTTGGTGAGATTCAAAGATTATTTTTGGGGGCTTTTTCCCCTTATTACAAGTGACGGTGGATAGACGTGAAAGGGGGAGAGAGATGGGGGACGACACACAGCAGAGGGCAGCAGGTCAGACTCGAACCCGGGCCGCTGCAGGACTCAGCCCACATGGGGCGAACGCTCTTACTGGGTGAGCCAGAGGCCGCCCCGGCCTTGGTGAGATCCAAAGATCAGTCCTTCCAGAAAAATGCGGAGTTTTTTTGTGATTGTTGTGGGCAAAAATCCTTGATTATGCGGCACGTTTTCTTAAAAAATGCGATGGAATATGCGGGATATTTATGCAATTTTATGCGATGAAATTGCAGGAACTTGCAAAAATTGCGGTTTCAACGTGGCTTCATCGCGGGGTTTGCAGCTTTTCGATGATGTTCACGTCACGTAATTACGTCACTTTATAACGTTCCCACGGCAACAGGAGAAAATGGCTGCTCTTGTGTGAAGTAAACGCAACATGTTTCTACTTTCTGCTAAGATATATGTGACTTTTTTGCATCGAAAATGCGGGGATTATGAAATCATGCAAGCCCCGCATATTTTGCGTGGAAGTCGGCAATTTATGCGGTGAAAGTGCGGCGTATTTGAAAAAATGCGGCCCCCCCCGCATAAATATGCAGACTTTGGCTGATTATGCATTGAATCATGCGATCACATAATCACGTTTTTCTGGAGGGACTGAAAGATGAAAGTAAATTCTATGATTAACCGGAGATTGTACAGAGCCTGTCTTTAATAGACTTTAATAACTTCATTTGTGTCCTTTTAAAATCAATCATTTCATCCTTCAATGACTTTATTCATCCCCCCTTCCTTCTCTTGGGTCCATGCATCTGAAACAGAAACCTTTAAACAATCAAAACCCAAAATATATCCACGTGTGTCGGCCCAAAATTAAAATCAAATCCAGCGGGTCCACAGTGAGTGTTGTGGGGACGAATTGGATGAAATTGAGAACTTTTCTGTAATGGATTTAGACATTTACGTGTCAGAAAAAGTCAATTGAGGGCATGAATTTGTGGAAATAGTTGACCCTCCAAGGCTCTGTAAAAGTCCGTGTTGAGTTGTTGGTTTTTTTCTGCAGCGTTTGTATCTTATCTGAGTGTCCCGGGCCGGCGGCTCTACGCGGCCAGCTGTTTGTCCGGAGTCGGGCCCTCGTCCTCCGCCTCCCCTCCTCTCTCCTGGTTCCAGTCTTTGAGTCCCTCCGGCAGGCTCGTGTCCTCCTCGAAGCTGCCCGTCCCCTCCACAAACTCCTCGTACGTCGACTTCTCCTCGAACGGCCGCGGGCCCAGCAGCTCCAACATGTCCGCCTTGTCCAGGACCTCCTTCTCCAGGAGACGCTTCCCCACCTGAGGGGGAAACAAATCAGGGATTACAGCCCGACCGATGAAGGATTTTTAAGGCCGATATCGATACAAATATTTGGGGATTTAAAAAATCCGATATTCTGATATATCGGCCGATATATATTAAAAAAAAAAAAAATCCAGAAACGCAAACAGATTTCCCTAACATTAGTTATTTGTAGTTATTTATGAGTCCTCACTAAAATAATATAAGTTTATTTTTAAACTGCATTGTTTGTTTTATTGTCTCAACAGAACAGAGGAACATCAAAATATATTAAAGTTCTGATAAATAAAATGTATAAAAATTAGGGCTGTCAGCGTTAACGCGTTAATGGCGATGCGATTACGGGCCGACGCGATTCATTTATTTATTTTTATTTTATTTATTTTTTTAAATCGGCTGTGTTAACACAGACTTGTGCAGAAATGAATTCGTACACCAGGCGCTTCACGCCTTAAAAATGGGGCCCTTTGTCTTTCTTTCCGCAAACAATTACGTAAGTGGGCCCCAGAGGAAAAGGGCCAAACATTGTTACTAAAAACGTTTGAGAACGGTTGCGTTGGAGGGTCTCACCATCTCCACCAGCTCCTTCTTGTCCTGGATGAGCTCCAGGGTTCTCTGGTACGCCCGCTCCACCAGCTCCCGGACCTCCTGGTCGATCAGCTCCGACGTGGCCTCGCTGTACGGCTTCTCCAGCACCATCTCGCCCTGCCGGGGCAGGTCGAACGACACCTGCCCCACCTTCTCACTCATCCCAAACTGCACCACCTGGGAGGGGACCGGC
>NC_050179.1:34717401-34732401 GCF_008315115.2 Sander lucioperca | reverse complement strand
AAAATCTCAACTATCCCTTTTCTCTCAGTGTATTTACGTAATTTAGGCTGTGTGGACTTAACTGAGCATCCAGAGGTTAAACAGTTTTCATAAAAAAAAAAAAAAAACCCACTAAACTGTGACAGACGATGCAGCAGGAACGTACCGGTGAATCCCGGCGTGGCAGCAGCCATCTTCCTGGCGAGAAAGTCTTTGTCCATGTTGGGGTCCAGTTTGATCGGCCGCAGGTGGACTTTAAAGATGGACGCTCTGCCCTTAATGTCCGGCGGACCTAAGAGGAAACGGGAGGAAAGAAAAGCCCTTAAGTCTGCTGCCACATACCATTTAAAACCATCAGACCACTTCAGTTACAGAATCAGTCGCTTGATATGGAAGGAAGAGGGGGCCGATGGGATGGTAACATTTAGGATAGCCAGTTTATGGTTGCAAAGGCGCTGCGCTAAAATAAACATTAAAGCAGCCATATTATGCTCATTTTCAGGTTCATATTGTATTTTAAGGTTGTACCAGAATAGGTTTACATGGTTTAATTTTAAAAAAACACCATATTGTTGTTGTACTGCACCGCTCTCTCTCACTGCTGCAGATCCTCTTTTCAGCTGGTCTCTGTTTTAGCTACAGAGTGAGACCTCTTTTCTTCTTCTTCTTCTTCTGTACTATCTTTGATTGCACTTGCACATGCTCAGTAGCTCAGATGTAGATCATGTCAGCTAGCTAGCTCCATAGACAGTAAAAGAAAGGCTGTTTCTACAACTTCGGTCAGTTACAAGGCAGGATTAGCTGGGAGACTTCTAAATGAGGGCCCACATGGAAGTAGTTCTTTTGTAGATTATGGTGAACTTGTGTGTGTTGTAGCAGTGCTTTGCTATTAAGAACGAGGTAGCATGCTAGCGTTAGCATTAGCGTTAGCATGCTAACGCTACGAGCTAATGGTTGCGGTTAGCCTGCTCGCTGCTCGTGCAGATTTTGAACAGCTCACCCAGAGACTGAAGGCAGGACACATTCAGAAACCGTATCTCACTCTAAACAGCATGGATGGATTTTTTTCAAAGTTTGTATGTGTGTGGAAGCACCAGAGACACAAAATAACACCCCAAATCCCAGAAAAAGTGATTTTTTCATAATATGGGCACTTTAAAGGGGGAAAGATGTTGATTTTTAACCCTTCTGAAGAGAGTCATCCAGTGGAGATTTGATATAATGAGTATGATATGAGATGTAAAGCAGGCTGTGCCATCCCGTGCTGCTGATTGGATGGACCAGGAAAGCCCCGCCCAGTGCCTGGAGAAGGGAGCTGCTGATTGGTGCGGCAGGCCACCACCTGACTGGCCAATCGAGAGGAGTCAATCAACTCTGCCTCCAGCTTAAAGAGCCTAATTGTTTGCGGCTGAGGGCAGCTGCCAGACCAGATATAGATATATATAGATATAGATATAGATATATATAGATATAGATAGAGATAGATATATATATAGAGATATATATATATATATATATATATATATATATATATATATATATATATATATATATATATATATATATATATATATATATATATATATATATATATATAGAGATATAGATAAGTGGTATAGATATATATATATATAAGTGGTATAGGTATATATAAGTGGTATAGGTATATATAGTATATATAAGTGGTATAGGTATACATAAGTGGTATAGGTATATATAGTATACATAAGTGGTATAGGTATATATAGTATATATAAGTGGTATAGGTATATATAGTATATATAAGTGGTATAGGTATACATAAGTGGTATAGGTATATATAGTATACATAAGTGGTATAGGTATATAGGTGTATTTCAGGCCTGTGTTCTCCAACAACAGAGTGAAAAAAAAATTCACTTCTTACACACAGACTTCTTTTTGGAGCCAATGGCTTTAAGGAGCTTCAGCTTTGGCTTAATTTTTTTAGACACTGAGGTTTTGTGAATTATTTTCACAGTCAACGTTAGAAATGAATTATCTGGGTGTAGAGCCCCCAAAAGAAGAAGGTGTAGATATTATCTCTACCTTCTTCTTCATCTCAGGAATAATGTTGAATATGTTCAGAGGGTAAACACACGTCTCTATCTGTAGTAACAGAGGACTCCTTCAGTTTCACCAATCAGCTCGTTACCTATGTAGATCTGTCTGTCGAAGCGTCCCGGTCTCATCAGTGCAGGATCCAGGATGTCGGGTCTGTTGGTTCCGGCCAGAACCACCACGTTAGTCGCTGTGTTAAAACCTGTAAAGCATCAAAAAAATAAATAAAAAACAGTAGCTGTTATAGCAACAAAAGCCCAAAGTCCCCCCCAAAGGGACTTACCATCTCCAACAGAAAACACTGTTCACAAACTGCTCCAAACAGCTCTATTGTAGTCCAGCCTTTACTTCAGAGACAAACGTGGTCACTTTGGAACACACGTTATAATGATCGCCTAGCTGCTAGCATGGCACGCCCTCATACTCTGCTTCTGACTGGCTAGTAGTCCTTACCTAGGTACTGTCAGGGCACGTCCTCATAGTCTGCTTCTGACTGGCTAGTAGTCCTTACCTAGCTACTGTCAGGGCACGTCCTCATACTCTGCTTCTGACTGGCTAGTAGTCCTTACCTAGGTACTGTCAGGGCACGCCCTTATACTCTGCTTCTGACTGGCTAGTAGTCCTTACCTAGGTACTGTCAGGGCACACCCTCATACTCTGCTTCTGACTGGCTAGTAGTCCTTAGTTAGCTACTGTCAGGACACGCCCTCATACTCTGCTTCTGACTGGCTAGTAGTCCTTACCTAGGTACTGTCAGGGCACGTCCTCATACTCTGCTTCAGAGGAGCTGCAGCAATGTGCAGTACAACTAAAATATATGGTGTTTTCTGAAAATTAAACGATGTAAACCTATTCTGGTACAACCTCTCTAAATACAATTATGAACCTGAAAATGAGCATAATATAATATGAGCTCTTTAAAACATAATTTAAAATCAAAAAGCTGAAGCGTCACCCTGAAGAAGGCCGTTTTGTGCCGCCATGCGTGGGTTGCTGCCTATCTATTTTTAACGTGCTAAGATTTCTAGCCATTTAAATAAAAGGCTTTTAAAAAAAATTTAGCTAGAAGAGTGCCTTGGACCTTTCTTCTCGTTTGAACATTCGTGTTCCCCTTCCACAGAGTAGCTTCATCGTGTGTTTGAACTCCTGAGCCGTACCGTCCATCTCCACCAGCAGCTGGTTCAGCGTGTTCTCCTGTTCACTCTGACCGCCAAAGTTCCCGCCTCCCCTCTTCCTCCCCACGGCGTCGATCTCGTCGATGAAGAGGATGCAGGGGGCGTTCTTCCTCGCCATGGCGAACATGTCCCTCACCTGTGGAGAAGGAAAACCCAATCAGACGCTCTGTTTAACAAAACATCACAGCTGTTTCTCCTCAACTATCCACCAGAGCAGTTCATGCTTCATATATTGAAATATTGTACTCATATATTGTACTAATATAAAATAATTTGCGGGGAAGGGGGGGGCAGTTGTTGCCCAGAGTCCTGGGGTCTGACAAGAGATGCGATCTGGTTTCTTCTGCTCACCCTGGCAGGGCCGACGCCCACAAACATCTCGAGGAACTCGGAGCCGTTGACGGTGATGAAGGGGACGTTGGCCTCTCCGGCTGTAGCTTTAGCCAGCAGAGTCTTCCCCGTCCCAGGAGGTCCGGACAGCACGGCACCCTGGGAAAACACGCGGTGAGACATTTTACTCACAAGTTACAACTTCAGGAACTTCATTAGTCACCCAACAAACTAAAATACTACATCTGTGTTGTTTAATTATGATTACATTCGCCAAATTGTCTATGAAGGTTGGAAAAGAAGGCAAGCTCAACAAGCTATCTAGGGGTGTCACGATTCTCCAAATTTAGGCTATGTTTAGACGGAAACGATCTGAAGAGAAAAACGCAAAAGTGGCGTTTCGTTCTCACCTCTTATTCTGCGTTTAGACGAGCGTTTTGGGTGGGGGGAATCTGCGTGCATATGGTGACGCAAAAGTGTGTGAAATTCGATGTAGTTTGCACACCAGGCGGCTATGTGGTGGTGTGAAGCACTGCCACAAACATCACCACCGCGCGCCTCTTACTATTCTGACATCGAGTGATCTTTCCTCACAATAAACAATCTTTGTCCTCCCTCGGATGCCTTATGTGGGCGTAATGTGTGACGGACCCGCCTTCCATTGGTTGACAAAACGTCAACAAGCTCTCGCAAAGCATCATGGGAATTTCAAGACTCGAAGCTCCGAAGCTAGCGGCGGCAGCAATGACTGAAAGTGATCAAGTGGAGGAATCTTGGATGGAAGAGTTTGGTTTCATTGCTTGCCTGTGACGTAAACGCGTACGCAACGAGAGCCACCGTGAGCAGATCGGAGCAGACTAGGCCTGCACGATTAATCGTTATTAAATCGCGATCTCGATTCACCCTGTTCACGATTTAATTTTGAAATAACTTTGATTTTGTTTTTGATAAAAAAAAAATAAAATAATTATATATATATATAAAATATATATATAAAAAAAAAAAATATATATATATATATATATAATCAAAGTTAAAAAAAATATAAAAAAATATATATATATATAAAATATATATAAAATATATATATAAAAATATATATATATAAAATATATATATATAAAAGTAAAAAAAATATATATAAAAAAAAAAAAATATATATATATATATATATATATAAAATATATATATATATATATATAAAAAAATATATATATATATATAATCAAAGTAAAAAATATATATATATAAAAAAAAAAATATATATATATATATATATATAAAAAATATATATATATATATAAAATATATATATAAAATATATTATATATATATATATTTTATATATATATTTTATATATATATATATAATATATATATATATATATATATATATATATATATATATATATATATATATATTTTTTATATATATTTATTTATTTTTGACTTTGATTCTCATTTAATTTTACGAGCCGACTGCATCACAAACGCTCCTACTTTCTTCTGTGAGTTTTAAACGTAGACGGTATAAAAAAGGTTTTCAAGCGCTGCAGTGCTCTCCCTTCTCTTCATTGAAGCCTCTGTGTAATACATCTGTTTGGTACCGCCAATTTGTTTTCTTTTGTCATGGTTCACGTGTGCAATAAACATTACACTTCGTGTGAAAAGGCAGAGAATCGTGAAAAATAATTCATATTTTCCCCCGAATCGTGCAGGCCCAGAGCAGACTTTTGCGTTTTTACCCATTAGACGGGAACGCGATGGTGGAGCATTTTTCAAGATTTCCACTCTGGAGGGTGGTTTCACTTTTTTGCGTTTTTAAGCCCCAAAAACACCGTTGCCATCTAAACGAAAGGCACATCTGATCAAATATTTTGTTGAGCACTGATAATCGATTTGAGTCATTTTTTATGTAAAACTTCTCTGATGTCCGCTTGTTAAATATGAATATTGTTCTAGTCTTTTCTCTCCTCTGGGACAGTAAACGGAATACCAGTTTTGTCTACAAGTTGTGGACAAAACAAGACATTTGAGGACGTCGTCTTGGGCTTTTTGGGAAACACTGATCCACATTTTTCTGAATTTTCTGACATTTTAGAGACTAAACAACTCATACATTCATCCAGAAAATAACAGATTTTTCAACAATGCAAATAATTGTTAGTTGCAGCACTAATGCTATCTCTCAGATATGCTCTTGAAAGCCACTGGTTTCTAGGTTTGAGTAGCGAAACCCCTTAAACGGCCGGTATCTATTGGAGCGAATGACAATGCAGATTTCAGTGCCAGTTAAATGGCAGCGCTGCCCTCTGGTGCCCCGAAACAGACGTACAGGCAACTGAAAGTTAACATAACATTAACTCCCCACTCCTCTGTGACAGTAAACTGAATACATATGATAATACACTGAGAAGAGCAGCTGCAGGATACCGCTAAGCTAACGTTATGTGTATAAGCTGTGTCTGTTGTTGTTTTTCTTCGGATTCGTGCAAGTAGGCGGGGTAGGAGAGAGAGAGAAAAATTACTAGGGGAACTACGGATCCTGCTTTTAATTTTATTAGTCAAGTTGATTGGATAGTCAATCAATTTCTGATCAAAATCGTGACACCACAAGTCTAAACTTTGATTTCTTTTCCATAATTATGAATTTTGTTGTCGGCCTGAACGTCTAAAACCACGATTACCTATTTATTTTTATTAGATTGTAATTTTGCATTCTTTTGTATTTGGACTTTTGAAGTAATATTTGAGGATGTATGTCCTACCTGGTTGGTCTTTATTTGTGGTGTTGTGTGAGTCTGCGTGGGCCAAACTAAATGTAAATAGGATTCATATTACGGAATATGAAGAGCAATAAAATCTAGTTAAAAAATAATCCACCTACATCGTAGTCTACATTTTGTCACTACTGCCGTTTGTGTGCCGACGTACGTGTGTGTGTGTGTGTCTGCGTGTGTGCGCGTGAGTGTGTGTCTACATATGTTTGCGTATCTGTATGTGTGTCTGTCTGTGTGTTTGTGTGTTTGTGTGTGTGTGTGTTTGTGTGTATGTGTCTGTCTGTGTCTCTGTGTGTGTGCATGCGTGTCTACGTATGTGCGCGTGTGTGTGTGTGTGTGTGTGTGTATATCTGTGTGTGTGTGTGTATATCTGTGTGTGTGTGTGTGTGTGTGTGTGTGTGTGTGTGTGTGTGTGTATATCTGTGTGTGTATATATCTGTGTGCGCGTGTTTCTGCATGCGTGTGTGTGTCTTTGTGTGTGTGTGTGTGTGTGCATATCTGTGTGTGTGTGCATATCTGTGTGTGTGTGTGTGTGTGTGTGTGTATATCTGTGTGTGTGTGTGTGTGTGTGTATATCTGTGCATATCTGTGTGTGTGTGTGTGTGTGTGTGTGTATCTGTGTGTGTGTGTGTGTGTGTATATATCTGTGTGTGTGTGTGTGTGTGTGTGTGTGTGTGTGTGTGTGTGTGTGTGTGTGTGTGTGTGTGTGTATATATATATATCTGTGTGTGTGTGTGTGTGTGTGTGTGTGTGTATATATATCTGTGTGTGTGTGTGTGTGTGTGTGTGTGTGTGTGTGTGTGTGTGTGTGTATGTATATATCTGTGTGTGTGTGTGTGTGTGTGTGTGTGTATATCTGTGTGTGTGTGTGTGTGTGTGTGTGTATATATATATATCTGTGTGTGTGTATATATATCTGTGTGTGTGTGTGTGTGTGTATATATATCTGTGTGTGTGTGTGTGTGTGTGTGTGTGTATATATATATCTGTGTGTGTGTGTGTGTGTGTGTGTGTGTGTGTGTGTGTGTGTGTGTATATATATCTGTGTGTGTGTGTGTGTGTGTGTGTGTGTGTGTGTGTGTGTGTGTGTGTGTGTGTGTGTGTGTGTGTGTGTGTGTGTCTCTTTACCTTGGGGATCTTGGCCCCGAGGTCCTGGTACTGTTTTGGGTTCTTCAGGAAGTTGACGAACTCCAGGATCTCCAGCTTGGCCTCCTCGCAGCCGGCCACGTCCTTGAACTTCACCTCGATGTTGTCCTTCATCATCTTCGCCGTCGACTCGCTCATGCTGAAGGGCCCGCCCCTTCCGCCGCCAGGGCCTCCTCCCATTGGTCCTCGCCGCAAGGTGAAGAGCAGGAAGCTGATCAGCAGCAGGGTCGGTATCATGCTCATCAGGAAAGAGCTGCGAGAAGAGAGGAGGAAGGTTATCGTTGGTGGGGCGCAGTGTTGGTATGTGACATGTTATTTAGATCTGCAAATATTAAATCTATTAGCTGTTAAAATAGTCCCCAACTAAACTCAGCAAACAAAGAAATGCCCCTCTTTCAGGACACTATTGCTACTAAGTGCTCATGTTATGCTTTTTGGATTTTCCCCTTTCCTTTATTGTGTTATAAGTCTTTTTTGTGCATGCTATAGGTTTACAAAGTGAAAAAGTCAACTCGCCTAGCTGCTAACGTGGGAGAACCTCATACTCTGCTTCTGACTGGCTAGTAGTCCTTACCTAGGTACTGTCAGGACACGCTCTCATACTCTGCTTCTGACTGGCTAGTAGTCCTTACCTAGGTACTGTCAGGACACGCCCTCATACTCTGCTTCTGACTGGCTAGTAGTCCTTACCTAGGTACTGTCAGGGCACGCCCTCATACTCTGCTTCTGACTGGCTAGTAGTCCTTACCTAGGTACTGTCAGGACACGCCCTCATACTCTGCTTCTGACTGGCTAGTAGTCCTTACCTAGGTACTGAGCATGTGCGACTCCCAACAAAGATGTTACAGCAGTGAGAGGTCTCACTCTGTAGCTAAAACAGAGAGCTGAACACACAGGGTGAAAAGAGGAGCTGCAGCAATGTGCAGTACAACAAATATATGGTGTTTTTTGACAATTAAACCACATAAACCTCTAAATACAATTATGAACCTGGAAATGAGCATAATATGGCCACTTTAAAGTATCGGTACAGGCACCGCTATTGGAAAAAAAACCAACGATCCCCAACCCTACAGTGGTTTCCATAACATATACATCAACGATGAGTGTTAAGCGTTCACGTGTCGGACCCACCCGTCGCTCTCGGTGCTGTAGACGACGGCGGGGCGGTGGGACGGCTCCAGGCCGAGCTCCAGCTGCGCCGCCTCCAGGTTCCTCTCAAACGTGTCCACGCTGCCGATGTTGAACCACACGTAGCTCTGGGCGGGGGCGGGGGGGGGGTCACACGAGATTTCATGTTAAAAAGATTATGTATTACAACAAGAAGAGTAGGCACAATAAAAAGTAGCATTGTCCTACATGTCTGTAAAAAACCATGATGCTGTATTGTATTGTTCATTTGTTTGGAGAAATTGCCTTTTCATTATTTACACACTGATACAACTGCACAGATGAGAAGACCCAGATCGGAACAATTAGCTCACAAATTAAATACATGAGGAGTAAACGACGACAACAACAACAACAGTATGGCAATTTGCTGGTCCCATTTTCACATTGGATGCTTAATTTCAACATTACATACAGTCTGTTCGCAAAAAAAAAAATAGTTTGTCTTCATAGAAATTAGGTGAAACAAGTTTAGATTTAAAATGTCTGCGTCAGAGTCAGATTTGCGTTGGATTCTCTCACCGCGTCAGCGTCGGCGCCCGGCACCAGGATGACTCTGACGTACTGCTTGTTGACGACCTCTAAACGCTCCACCTGGACACAAAACACATTATACATTATTAACCTTTGTGTCCCGTCGACAGTGCAACTTTTTGTTTTTCTGGGTCAAAACTAGAGATGCACCGATTACAACTTTCTAGACCAGCCGATACCTATTTTAGTCGATTCCGATTTAATTTTTTCTAACCACTTTACAGCACACACAAATATTTATTTTCTCTTTTCTTTAATAGAACATTTTTTGAATAGATAATGGATCACTATAAAATAGAACTATATAAATTACTCCTGGTGTGGGACATTAACACACATCTAAAGAGCAATGTTAGAACCATTTCCTTCTTTTCACATCCAATATCCAACTAAAGAAATGTGATTTAGGTTTTTGGTATCGTCCCTCCACGCCCTACTTTCTCCTTGCAGGTGTTGCATATTGCAAACTTGTTATCTTCTGCACACACGCTGAAGAATTCCCAAACAGCTGACATGTTGCAGGTTAATTCACCAGGTTCCTACATGTGGGAGAACAGCGCCGACACGCGCTTCACACCGCGAGCGGGTACGCTCGACACACGGCGGAAAAGTTGAGAGAAAGGACAAAGAGGCTGTGCTGTGGCGTCCGTGCTGTGGCGTCCGTGCTGTGGCGTCCGTGCTGTGGCGTCCGTGTACGTGCGTCCTTGAGGACTGTAACTGGTATAACTTATGTTGTCAGTTAATTGGAGCGTTGACCGGCATGAAATCACCATATGTCAGACTGACCTGCCGGTCGCCGGTCATGGCCGAGCACATTTTTTTTCAATGTTTGGTGTTTTTAAGACAATTGTCGTTTTTCTCGATGTTTTTGTCACTTTTTGAGACTTTTTTGAAGCTTTTGACGACGTTTTTGGCGATTTTTTCTGCATTTCTTTTAAGTTTTTTTGAAGTTTTTGAAGCTTTTTCTGACATTTTTTGTCACTTTATTCAACGTTCTTTTTATCAATTATTTTTCAAATGCTATAAAATTGAATAAAATCACCCAAATTCATTGAAAGTAGTGGACCGATCATTTATTTTACTTGTGAAGAGTAACGGTTGTAATGATCTATCCACGTTATTTTTTTTTGACAATTTGTTTGAAAGAAAACCCAAATTTCTGATATAAAAACTTTTTTGAAAATGGGCCAAATTTGACCCGAGAACAACAGGAGGGTTAAACACGTCTTTCATTTTTACAGTCTTACTTTACTTCAGTCCGTTTCTTCAGCAGCCCGTTCTCTTGTCTAGTAGCCAAGGTGTGTCGGCTACAGTGGATAATACATATTTTAAACTCAGTCGTATATTTATTTAGTTTATTTTGTTTCTACGGACGTTCAGATTTCATCTCCAACCAGTTGAAATGTCCCGCTCACCATTCCCCGGCCCACGTAGCGGTGGACGAAGTCCTTCCAGCTGATCTCTCGGCCGTTGTCTCTGAAGTAGAAATACAGCAGCGCTGAACCGGCGCCGGCCACGGTTATCGCCAGGTAACGGAAATCCTTCTCGTCCCAGGGGAAGTCACCCTGAAAAAAATAAAAACACACACACACACAGAGACACAGACAGACACACAGACAGAGAGAGACACAGACAGACAGACAGAGACACAGACAGACAGAGACACAGACAGACAGAGACACAGACAGACAGAGACACAGACAGACAGACACACACAGACAGACACACACACACACAGACAGACCCACAGACAGACAGAGACACAGACAGACAGAGAGACCCACAGACAGACAGACAGACAGACAGAGACACAGACAGAGACACAGACAGAGACACAGACACAGACACAGACAGAGACACAGACAGAGACACAGACACAGACCCACAGACCCACACAGACAGAGAGACACACACACAGAGAGACAGAGACAGACACACACACACACACTATAATCAGTAAGGTAATGAAGACATGCTGTACATGTATGCGATTTACTGGGAACTGGGTGACGCAGCAGTTCGGCAAAATTTCAAACCAATATTGTTTTCTGTGAAAAATATATCCAACAAAACAAAAACTTGAATAGATTTTCCTTCCAGGATTTGCCATAAAAACGTGTGTGTGTGTGTGTGTGTGTGTGTGTGTGTGTGTGTGTGTGTGTGTGTGTGTGTGTGTGTGCGTGCGTGTGCGATCCCCGCTCTCCGTCAACATGCAGAGAGGACAGATAAACTTGCGTTTACGCGCGCTCTCAGGTACCGAAATTTGGCACCGTTTGATTTAACATGAATCGGTCCTCGGTTGTACCGACGTTACTCGGTCGGTACCCAAAAAAGTACCGAGCTCGGTACAAAACCCTACATAAAATACCAACATCTTCACTCTGGCTTTAAATTGAAGCCTCCTAAGAGATCCATCTCTGGATAACGTCAACATCGGATCATTCAAATGAAGATTTTAAAACCTTACCCAGCCATGTGTGAAAGCATTAGAATTCAAACTGAAAATGTGAATTATGATTTTCAACGTGATGCCATTTTCATTCGTGGAAGTCTTGACAAACCTTTTGCATTCGGCTCCACCAGTCTTTTCCTCCTCTCTTCCCTCCACCTGAGGATCTTCCTCCTCCTCCTCCTCCTCCTCCTCCTCCTCCTGCTCCGGCCGCTCCTCCCTTTCCATCTGAAACTCACACACGATCGTCAGATCTCACGTCTGTCATCTGACAAACCAGCGTTTCCATTCCTGTATCAGTTCTCATCCCAGCTCTGCTTTCAGCGACATTTTCATTTCATGAAAAATATTGTTTCTGGTTCTGATTCTGCCGTTTCAGATTAGCCTTTACCCTGTAACATCGAGCAGCCAAAATATCAGTTCAGAACAGGGATGCAGAGTCCAGGATTCGGCTTTGGCCAAATTTTTGGCCGAACCCTACGCTTGCACTACGTGCGCTACGCTGGTCGACGTAATGACGGCGCCGTTGATTACGGGAAGGTGTTTACGTAGGTGGAGCGTTCAATGCAGCAGGCTGTGAGAAAGTGGAAATGGAACTGGTGAGCAGAAAAAGTGTAGTTTGGCAGAACTTTCAGTCTAGCAGCCATGTAGCTGAAAACCATTTAAATGCTGATGAAGAAAGGCAACAAAAACTTTAATAAAAATGTAAAAACTTGGAAAAAGTTGGTAGAAAGAAGGAAGTAAGGCAAGAATAGGAGGAAAATATTATCAAATACTTTGACAAAGGAGACAAACTTCAAAAAAAGCTATAAAAACTTCGAAAAAAAAACACAGTAGAAAGAAGGAAGGCAACAATAGGGCGACAAAAGTGAGAAAAAATTCCAAAATGCAACAACCTTCGAAAAAAAAGTGACAAACTTTTGAAAAAAGCAGATTTTTTTTTTGTTGAAAAAAGAGACAAAAACTTTGAAGAAAAAAGTAAGGAAGAAAGGCAAGAATATGTCAAAACAAACGACAAACCCTTCGAAAAAAAAGTGACAAACTTGTAAAAAAAACAAATTACAAAATTAAATTAAAAAAAAAAATTAAAAACCAGTAGAAAGAAGGAAGACAAACAAAAAAGTGAGACTTGTAAAAAAAAAAAAAAAAAAAAAAAAAAAATTTAAAAAAAAATTAAAAACCAGTAGAAAGAAGGAAGACAAACAAAAAAGTGACAGACTTGTAAAAAAAAAAAAAAAATAAAAAAAAAAAATTTAAAAAAAAATTAAAAACCAGTAGAAAGAAGGAAGACAAACTTAAAAAAGTGACAAAAACCTTGAATAAGGTGGAATTGTTTTTTGAAAAAAAGCGACAAAAAGAAGACCGTAGAAAAAAAGGAAGGAAGGAAGGAACAGGTCGAAAATAGTGGCAAGGGTACATGGCTTAAAAAAAACTGTTCAAAGGGGGAACCTTATTGCAAAAAGCTTGAGAACCAGTGCTCTAGTTGTTAACTATTATAACATCTATGTAGGAGCCATTTATATCCACTTTTTTGGTTAGGTTAATTTAGTTAATACTTATTTTAGCCACTTGGGGGAGTAGCCTACTGCATTGGGTGTGGTATGTCACTGTGAATTCGGTATATCTGCAGGTGTGGCAATCAGCGAGGGCAAGGTGTGGATGGCGGGGAACACACGGTTCTTACCGTAGCCGAGCGAGTAAGTACTATTTTATGTGAAATACCCTTTTTCTACCTTTATAATAAACGGGAACACCACCCAAAGAGAACTAATGTCTGGACCTAAGATCTTTCTACGCGTTGAGAACACCATGCCATCCATACCGAGGCTTATAGGATAGCTTCAACAATCTATTTACCGAGCGGTGGGGAATGAACAGGGATGTAACGCTGCATTGTGAACGGGGCGTGCTTTAGACACACAGCGGCTCTCACCTTTGGGTTCAGTGGAGTACAGCCGTCGCTGAGCTGACTGGAATCTGCGACAGGAGAAGAAGTCGGCCGGAGTCCGACAGCCGTTCTGAGAAAGACCACAGAAATTCTAAATGTCGCCGTACAATTAACTGTCAGAAATAATTGCGAACAACAACAACATCACCAATTGTCTCTTTCGGTCAAATTTTCAATAGATGTATTACCGTTTTAAATGAATTCCAGGATACATCTTTCATCTTTACATCACTGTCATGTGACCCAGATAACGTAATAACACAAATACACAGCCTATATAGTAAACAATGCCTCTTAATATGCTAAAATAGAATGAAATTAGTAGTCAGAAATATTCTAGAGGAACAGTCTCTTGTTTGCAGTTCAACAACTTACAGCTGAAATAATAATAAAAAAATATATATAGTCCGACCAATAATCACTTACATAATTACAATTTGGCATATCTAAATAACATCAACAACTACCAGTCAGAAGCCTTAAGATCTTAGCTAATCATAGCAATTAACTGCGGTTAAACAAAGAAACCGCAATTATTTTTAAAAAAATTGACAATCGAACAATTATTGTCAACTGGACTGGTCTGCTCAAAAGTCCTGACCTAAAGCCCATCCAACGCCAACCAGACGGCCGACCTTCGGCAGAAAAGGCAGTCGGACTGATCAGTCTCCCCGAGTTGGTCCAAAAAGTGCCTCAGAACACACCAAAGCAACGCCGACTTGAGCGTACGTTCTGCGCGTGCTCGAGACGTATTACGTCTCCATAACAGCAGGCGGCGCTAATCTGTATTGTCGCCCAAAAAATGAAAACCGGCAGCTGATTGGACGAACTCGTCACGTGGGTCTGGCTGCTCCCGGATTTTACAACTGAGCATAATGGTGGCTCGTTCGGAATAGTTCACCGAAACGTGTTTCTGAGAACATTTTAAGCGAGAAATAGGCCGTGCAGTTGCTGAATCTGTCTTCATTTCAGATCAACAAAGGTCAGTTTAAAAGATTTTCGTCAGATTTTGAGAGACATTAGTCACGCTCATCCCGCTCGTCATTTCCGGGTTAGCGCTCCACCAATCTTTTTGGCCATTGAGTCCGACTGCCCGCCTTTCGATTATACATGTGATATCAGCCCAAATGAAGGCCGACGGCTCCTCGGACGGACGACGGCACGGGACACGGAACAGACTCGAGTCACTGACCTCGCCAGACTGTCCAACGGCCGATTATCGGCCTTTATGGCAGCTACACACCGGGCCGATAATAAATATGAGATCGTATTCTGAACGAGCCGCCATGACAGTCTGGCTGTGAATTTCCGGTGAAACCAGACCCACGTGACGCGTTCGTCCAATCAGCTGCCGGTTTTCATTTTTTGGGCGACAATACAGATTAGCGCCGCCTGCTGTTATGGAGACGT
>NC_050179.1:34697401-34712401 GCF_008315115.2 Sander lucioperca | reverse complement strand
GGTTTCGAACCCTATAGACCTACCCGACACTCAGCATGTTCCAGATCATCAGCTTGGACTCCAGCCGGTGCAGGCTGACATCCATCTTGGCTGCCGGGACGCCGTCTCCGGTGTTCAGCACGTGAGTGGTCAGAGGGCTGGAATCAGCTGACGTCATGATCTGCTGGACAGGTGCGGACAGGTGAGCTTAACCTGGAGGACATTCAGTCACAGTTACAGTCTCAATGGGCTCCATGATAACAACATACGGAACGATATACATTCAGCTTAATTTAGAGGAGATATAGAGATCACGCATAGAAAAACTACCTTTGGACAAACTGTTCTGTCTATCAGCGGGGGTCATTTTTGGAACAGCATCCCAGCAAACATTAGAGAATGTCCAACTTACTGCACATTTAAAAAGCACCTTAAACAACTTCTTAAAAGTTCCCAGTTATGTCATCATTTTGACTAATTTTATTGATGTATCTGCCATAATCATTCAAAATTCCAGTTACACCAACAGCAGCTGTAAATGGACAGATAAAACTTGCTGCAGCATCTTTATGTGGACTGGGCGATCTGTTAGGGCCCTGACACACCAACCAGACGGCCGACCGTCGGCAGAAAAGCCAGAAAGTCGGACTGATCAGTCGGGTCGACGAGGTCCAAATAATGCCTCAGAACCAAGGTTATTATAGTTTTGCATTTTTCATTAGTTTTTATTTTTATTTCGTTTTGACTTTTTGTTTTCAAATTCAGTTTAGTTTTAATTAGTTTTTAAAGCGGGTTTGCTAGTTTAGTTTAGTTTTTATTTTTTGAAAATGCTTAGTTTTAGTTTAGTTTTTATTAGTTTTAGTCTTTTTTTGTAATATGGGTTATTTGTCGGGGGATTCAAAAAGGTCAGAAAAAGTATTGTGTAATAATAACTCAACAAAAACATCATACAATTTTAGAAATATGTATTCACAATGTATTCAACAATAACACCAGTAAATAAAATGTAGCCTACATATGGTCATACATATGTAAACAGTCTACACAAGATGCAGTATGTGCAAAATGTGTCGTGTTCCAGGAAAAAACTAAATAGCCAACAGACTAAAGAAGACATGAACAGGTGTTTTTAACTTTGTTTTGAGTAAAGTGGCGAACTTTTTGAAGTCAATCGAGTCACACAGTTGTGTAGACATCCCAGTATCAATCCACATATTAACCCACGCTTCCTCCCGCTTCTGGTGTTCCTGCGTTATGTACTAACCAGCAGCTGTCAGGTCGCCGGTGAAAGCCCTCCTGTAGTGTTCTCTGTCTCTTCTTTTTTCTCCGGAATTTCACAGCCACTGTCATGGCGGCTTGTTCAGAATACGATCTCATATTGGACTAAAATAGTTCACCAAAACGTGTTTCTGAAAACATTTTAAGCGAGAAATAGGCCGTGCAGTTGCTGAATCTGTCTTCATTTCAGATTGACAAAGGTCAGTTTAAAAGATTTTCGTCAGATTTTGAGAGGCGCATCCGCTCCCCATTTCCGGGTGAGTCCCGACTGCCCTGTCTCTGACTGAACATGTCAGGTCGGCCCAAATAAAGGCCGACGGCTCCTCGGACGGCCGACGGCACGGGACACACTGAACAGACTCGAGTCACCGACCTCGCCAGACGGCCCGACGCCCGATCATCGGGCTGGTGTGTCTTCTCTCTTACACTACACACATGTGTACATACCTCACATTGTGAACCCCAGACTGAGAAACAGCAGCAACATTTACCCCCATAAACAGAAAAGCCTCAGACAAAAACGGTGCAAATTACTATTTAAAATTTGAATTTTGTGACACATATTTGAATCATGTTGAAACCATTTCAAGGATTTTTTTGAAACAATCAATGGTGGACCAGCAGATTAAAAAAAGCTCTGTGCTTCTCACAAACTAGTTCAAAGACTTTCAGCCATTTAACCCCTGAACCCCCGCCCCGCCACCCCGCCCCTGTGCCTCCCCCTCCCCCCAAAATCCCATGATCTGCAGCAATTAAAGTTGTTGAGCTGCCATGTGAAAGTGAGTCTGCTTGGCATTTTTGTGTATTTTCATTTTAATCCTCATGTTGTCCCCAGGTCAAAATTGACCCTTTTTTAAAAAACAAATTATACGACGTCGAAATGTAAAAAAAACAAACAGCAAAACGTTGGGAAAAGCAAAAAAAACGATTCAAAAAACCCGTCAAAAAGCGTCAAAAATGTTGGAAAAAAGCGACAAAACGTCAGAAAAAGCGATAAAAACGTGGGGAAAAAAACACAAAAAGTAAAAGTAAAAAAGAAAACACATTGAGATAGGGACAACACAGGCGTTTTTTTCATGGTTGACGGGAAGACAACACATAGTTATTAAAGAACATAGAGGCAGAATATAGTTTATTTTAAACTTTAAATTGTAAACAAATAAATGACCTTTTTATGCATATCAAGAGACCACAAGAAGGGGTTATAACCCAAAGACTGAGAAGCTCTGAGCTGGTTACTGTTTAGGAACATGCACGAGTTATACTTCTACAATAAATAGCTCTACTTTATAAGCTTTAAAAAATCAGAGCTAAAAATTGATCTAAAATTGGACAAAACAGTCACGTGAAATGCTTTCAAACCACTTTCTGTTGAAAACTACAGAACATAAACTTGATTTGATTTTGACTTTTGATTGAATTAACTTGATTCTTGATTGTTTAGAAACATGAGTACAACATGCACATGTAGATTAAAAAGTACAGAAAATACTGCATAAGCTGTAAAAGATAAAGATCAGAGCTAAAGCCTGAATGTTGATCTGACAAAATATGGACAAACAACTTATGTATAATGCTTTAAATCCACTTTCTAGAGCACATATACGTTGTGATACATTGCACGTATTGATAAAATGTAAATGCAGTAGTGTGATATTTATGTCTGCAGTGTAGTTTCAGTGTAAGAGTAGTTTGTTGTGGGAGAAGTCTTACCTCTGTGTGTGTCCGCGTGCTGCCTCTCCGCTGCCTGCGAGTTCATTCAAGTCCTGAAAACCCATCCAACCAGTTGTACCATCAACTGCACACGCCCACAGCTCAGAGCCACTTACCCAGCATGCACTGCACAAACACAGTGTCAAAGGTTGTCCTGGCTTAGATGAATCAATAACACAAGCTGATAGAGTGCCGCTTCCCTTTAGTCGACAACATCTGGTCCAGTGTTTGACTGTGATTAAACTGTTCAAACACAAAGGCTCGACTGATTTAATTAAGACACTGACAATATAATGATTATAACCTAGATACAGTATAGTGTTGTCATAGGATCTACCTTTTTATTGTAGTATAATTGGTGCTGTTCCAATATTTGTAATATTTGATTCTTTAATCTCTACATGTTCTCATATATTTAAGATATATGTTGATGGCGAGGCACTCGGTCTCTGAAGGGGCTGTGTGAAGATGTGAATTTCCTCCTAAAGTGCTTAAACTATTTCTGATTTAAGTAGATTTAAGAGTAAAAGATACCTCAGAGTAATACGAACAAACAGCTTGGAGCAAGACACTAAATTCCTACCAAACTTTGCTGACCTTTGGTCCTCCCTTCCCTCCGTTTTGAAAGACAATGCAGGGGAGCGTGCCTATGTTCCCACATTTCTAAGATTTTTTTTCCACTGAAAATTAGGCCCTATGTTCCCACAGCCCCATGTTCCCATATTTCTAAGTTTTTTTTTCAAAATTAGGCCCCATGTTCCCACATTTCCTTTTTCCTTTTTTTTCACTGAAAATTAGGCCTTATGTTAGGGTTAGGGTTACATTCCACTGTAGTCCATTGCTACTGGATAATAGGTTGGGTGTAATTGGCTACCAAATTGGGAGAAAGGTGGATAAAATCTGATACAAATTTATGAAAACCACCTCTTTCTACCACCTCCGTAACACCTCTGTAACATTTCCAAACTCCACCCCATTCTCTCCCTCTCAGATGCCGAAAAGCTGGTTCATGCCTTTGTCTCCTCCAGACTGGACTACTGTAACGCACTTCTCATTGGGATTCCTAGAGAGAGTCTGCAGAGGCTTCAGTACATCCAAAACTCTGCAGCTAAGATCCTGATGAGAGTGCGGAAACATGAGCACATTACCCCCATTCTCCACTCACTCCGCTGGCTTCCCGTCCCCACCAGGATTGAGTACAAGGTTTCCCTCCTCACACAATAATGCATCCATGGACATGCCCTCCACTACCTCAAAGAACTTATCAACCCACAAAACACAGCACGCTCCCTCCGCTCCACTCACTCCAACCTCCTGCACATACCCAGAACCAGACTCAGGACAATGGGAGATAGGGCCTTCTGTGCTGCTGCCCCACGTCTATGGAATGGCCTCCCTGACACCTTGAGGGCACCTCAATCCACTGACTGTTTTAAAAAAAGGTCTTAAGACATTTCTTTTTAGCAAAGCTTTTGGTCCCCTTCAGATGTTTTTTTTTTTTTTTTTAAAAAAACAACCTTTTTTTATTTTTTATTTTAAAACTGCTCATCTTTTTTGTTTCTAACCTGTAGCACTTTGAGATCTTTTGATGAAAAGGGCATTATAAATAAAATGTATTATTATTATTATTATTATTATTTATTTATTATAAAAGGAAATGTGGGAACATAGGGCCTCATTTTGGAAAAGAATCTTAGAAATGTGGGAACATAGGGGCTAATTTTAAGAAAAATCTTAGAAATGTGGGAACATAGGGCCTAATTTTAAGAAAAATCTTAGAAATGTAGGAACATAGGGCCTCATTTTAAGAAAAATCTTAGAAATGTGGGAACATAGGGCCTAATTTTGGAAAAAAATCTTAGAAATGTGGGAACATAGGGCCTAATTTTAAGAAAAATCTTAGAAATGTGGGAACATAGGGCCTCATTTTGGAAAAAAATCTTAGAAATGTGGGAACATAGGGCTTAATTCGAAGAAAAATCTTAGAAATGTGGGAACATAGGGCCTAATTTTAAGAAAAATCTTAGAAATGTGGGAACATAGGGCCTAATTTTGGAAAAAAATCTTAGAAATGTGGGAACATAGGGCCTAATTTTAAGAAAAATCTTAGAAATGTGGGAACATAGGGCCTAATTTTGGAAAAAAATCTTAGAAATGTGGGAACATAGGGCCTAATTTTAAGAAAAATCTTAGAAATGTGGGAACATAGGGCCTCATTTTGGAAAAAAATCTTAGAAATGTGGGAACATAGGGCTTAATTCGAAGAAAAATCTTAGAAATGTGGGAACATAGGGCTTAATTCGAAGAAAAATCTTAGAAATGTGGGAACATAGGGCTTAATTCGAAGAAAAATCTTAGAAATGTGGGAACATAGGGCCTAATTTTAAGAAAAATCTTAGAAATGTGGGAACATAGGGCTGTGGGAACATAGGACCTAATTTTTAGAAAAATCTTAGAAATGTGGGAACATAGGGCCTAATTTTGGAAAAAAATCTTAGAAATGTGGGAACATAGGGCCTAATTTTAAGAAAAATCTTAGAAATGTGGGAACATAGGGCTTAATTCGAAGAAAAATCTTAGAAATGTGGGAACATAGGGCTGTGGGAACATAGGGCCTAATTTTAAGAAAAATCTTAGAAATGTGGGAACATAGGGCTGTGGGAACATAGGGCCTAATTTTAAGAAAAATCTTAGAAATATGGGAACATAGGGCTGTGGGAACATAGGGCCTAATTTTAAGAAAAATCTTAGAAATGTGGGAACATGGGGCCTCATTTTGGAAAAAAAAATCGTAGAAATGTGGGAACATAGGCACGCTCCCAATGTACGAATGCTTCATGAGAACAGCCTGACACGTGCCACGTACCAGCTGTCTTGAAGTCCTCCAACATTATCCCTATCCCCGAAAAAAATCAAGGATCACAGGACTGTATGACTGCAGACCTGTCGTCCTGACCGCTGTGGTTATGAAGTCGTTTAAGCGCCTTGTTTTGTCTCACCGACCCCCTGCAGTTCGCCTACAGAGCCAACAGGTCTGTACACTCACATTATTCAGTCCGTAGAATCACATTATTATTACACACACAAAGCACAAACGCCACATCTATTTAATGAAAAATACCTTTACACTCAAACAGGAATACGTTACATTTAGCACTGAGGACAAACACGTAAACACCAACAGCAGAAACTACATAGAAACAAAATGAAGTGTTTTCAAAATGGTTTTGTATGTTTCAGGATTTCTTATTAAAACGTGGGTAGTAACATTTTTTTCAAGTTTGAAATGTTGTTAGAGTATAAAGAGCCACTAATGTGCACATAGCCTACATATTTTAAAGTTTTTATACCGACAAATATTTTACATGGACTCTTTAAACATATTTACAGTCAGTCACACAGTCGTCCGTATCATCCAGCTGGGTAACACACCAGAGGAAAAGTCTTTATGTGTTTATGTGACTGGACAAAAGTTCAGTGGCTTTGCTCTCCATAAAACCAGTCACCCAAAATCTTGTGACAAACATGATGTTGTCACGGCGCAATCGTTTCCTGTTTCACTATTGGTTGCCAGGCTGAGGTGTAGGTGTGGTTTACCTGCGTCACTCGCAGCAGCTGCGGAGAGGACAAAAGCGGGAATTAAGGAGATTCGCGGGAGTACAGACCAGGGATGCACCGAATCCGGGATTCGGCTTCAGATTCGGCCGAATTTTGAGCTTTTTGACGGGGTTCGGCTTCTGCCAAACTTTAGAAATTTTTTCCACCGAACCCTACACTGGTCGACGTAATGACGCCACCGTTGATTACAGGAAGGTGTTTACGTAGGTGGAGCGTTCAATGCAGCAGGCTGTGAGAAAGTGAAAATGGAACTGGTGAGCAGAAAAAGTGTAGTTTGGCAGTACTTTCAGTCAAAAGAAGGCCATTCAAGTCCAGCTACATGTTCAATTCTCAATGCTGATTAGTCTGGTGGTGGCGAGGACCCTAAACTATACACAACATCACCGCTGTTACAACATTTGGTATGAAACATCCGGAAGAATACGAGTTGTGATGAAGGAATCTACAGACAGCAGCCAGAATGCAGCAACTTCAGGTACGGCAAAGGAAGGACAGTCACTGTTTACTTCATTAATGTATTTACTGTGTTCATGGACTGAGGACAGGAGGAGGATTTGGTATTCAGTTTCGAATTCAGCAGAATCTCAACCAGTGGATTTGATATTCGGCCGAACCCCAAAAATCTGGATTCGGTGCATCCCTAGTACAGACGTAGATCTGCTTTTTGAATATTGTGACGATTGTTGTTTTCTGTTCCCCATCAAGTTATGTTCATGTTATGCCCGCGTCTTCAATGTCTACAAATGAACTGTCAATGGAGGCTCGAGGCTGTTTGACACCACATCGGTGATCAAGCTGGCTGGCTGTCGAGGCTGAAGAAACGTCAGGCCAAGGGACAGCAGGTAAGCCCACTCATTCTGCCTTTGGCCTGGCAAACCGAGTATTTAGCACTGATTTTTACTATTCAAACTGCATTTGACACATCCATATCCCTTCATTCTTTTGCAATTCATATTGCAAAGCTAGACCTTACCAAGCACTTACAATATTAGCTTATATCAAAGCACATATAGGACCCTGGGAACATAGGGATGACCCCAAAATGGGTTAACTAAACCTAACAGTGTTAACCTACTTGATAAATTTCTAACTGGGAGCAGTGATTACTCTTCTTAGCTGTACTTCATCCTCCCATCTTTCCACTTATATGCACTATGTGTAGTTTTATTAATCAAGCTTCATTTCAGGAAATTGTCTGTCAATCTATCACTGATTAAACCGTGTAATTCACCCAGAGAGTCATAAAACCGTGCTTGAGCCTTTGACATGGAACCACATTATCGTCCTGTACACATCTGGTTATACACATACTAATTATAACACACCAGATGAAAATAATAAAATGTCATAAGCAGCCGCCAGCTGCTGCCACACTGATTTTATTAACATTAAATCAGTGTGGAGTCCAACATTGGAGCAAGGTTAGGGAAATACATGGGGCCAATATAACATCTTTAGTACAGAAAATGTAGTTCTTTCAATCTTGGTGTAATACAGTATACAATATAATAAGAACTAAAAGAAAAGGGGTACGAATGACTAAAAATCTGCTGCTATAGCTTATTAATGTTATGCTTTTGTTGGTAGGTGCAAGTGGTGGAAGAAGTATTCAGATCTACTTAAGAAAAAGTACTTATAAGACACTGAAAAAATATGTTACTTAAGTAAAAGTTTGTAAGTATCATCAGGTTTTTGAAGAAACAACTCACACATCCAAACAAATTCTTCTGTGCAGGTGCACTGGATGATAAAATCAACTTGGAAACAGAGGAACAAATCCTGCACTCTGCTCTTGCTATAGCATCACCTTTTATTTAGAAAAACTAACGTTTCGGTCCCTCTGGACCTTCATCGAGAGTATGATGGGACCGAAACGTTAGTTTTTCTAAATAAAAGGTGATGCTGTAGCAAGACCAGAGTGCAGGATTTTTTCCTATGTTTCTAAGTATCATCAGGAAAATGTACTTTAAAACTTTAGTGCGTAACTTTTTGATATTAATAAACGTCCGTTAACATTCAAGCCATTGCCAAATGAGTTGCTACAAAGTTAACTAAGACTATCAGCTCCACACAACTCTCTCTGTATTTCTCACTATGACTATGTTCAGAAGATTGTGTCGTCCAGTGACTTTCCTGCACAGAAACACAAGTGAAGATAATTACCTCTTCTGAAAAGTCCATCGTGTTTTTTTGGGGTTTTTTTTAGATTTTTTTGGGCATTAGGCCTTTATTGACAGGACAGCTGAAGAAATGAAAGGGGAGAGAGAGGGGGGAATGACATGCAGTGAAGGGCCACTGGTCGGAGTTGAACACGGGCCCGCTGCGTCGAGGAGTAAACCTCTATACATGAGCGCCCGCTCTACCAACCGAGCTATCCGGGCGCCCCCGTCGTGTTTTTTTAATCCTCCGTGTCCTCCTTGGCTACTAGCAACAGTGTTGAGGAGGGGGGGGGGAGGGGGTGCATGAAGACGGAAGGCTTGTATCATGTGGACGCGCCCACAGTTTTGTTGTCGTCCTCATGGGGGCGACAGAAACTACGCACTATAGCTTTAAGTATTCAACGTGATAGTACTCAATGCAGAAAAATCCTCCCATTGTAGAAAGTGTAAAGGATCCAACCAGTTGTGTGTTTAATGGTCTGATCATCTCAGCTGGACTTGTAGCCGTTATATTGTTGGCTAGTTTACTTTAGAATAAAACATCAGATTTTTTAAACTACATGTGTTTTGTGTGCAACAATCTTTAACTTGTAAATTAACTAGTAACTAAAGCTGTAACTAAAGCTTCTGGCATTTGCCCAAATTCCAGATGGCCAGTCCGTCACTGATCAAGTCTCTGCAAGTAGAATTTTTGGTTACACTTTACTTGAAGGTATCTACATAAGAGTGACATGACACTGTCATGAACGTGTCATAAACATCATAAACAAGTCATAAACGTTTAAGACATAACACTTCTTTTTCTTTTAAGTGTCGGTTTTTGTCATGACAAGTTAGGGTTAGGGTTAGAGTCAGGGTCAGGGTTAGGGTTTTGCCATACACAATGAATGGGAAAGGCCCAAATTCCACAATTCCAAGACAAATTAGAGTTAGAGTCAGGGTTAGAGTTAGAGTTAGAGTCAGGGTTAGAGTCAGAGTTAGAGTCAGGGTTAGAGTTAGAGTTAGAGTTAGAGTCAGGGTTAGAGTTAGAGTTAGAGTCAGAGTTAGAGTCAGGGTTAGAGTTAGAGTTAGAGTTAGAGTCAGAGTTAGAGTCAGAGTTAGAGTCAGGGTTAGAGTTAGAGTTAGAGTCAGAGTTAGAGTCAGAGTTAGAGTCAGAGTTAGAGTCAGGGTTAGAGTTAGAGTTAGAGTTAGAGTCAGAGTTAGAGTCAGAGTTAGAGTCAGGGTTAGAGTCAGGGTTAGAGTCAGGGTTAGAGTTAGAGTTAGAGTCAGAGTTAGAGTCAGGGTTAGAGTTAGGGTTAGAGTCAGGGTTAGAGTTAGAGTTAGAGTTAGAGTCAGAGTTAGAGTCAGGGTTAGAGTCAGGGTTAGAGTCAGGGTTAGAGTTAGAGTCAGAGTTAGAGTCAGAGTTAGAGTTAGAGTTAGAGTCAGGGTTAGAGTTAGAGTCAGAGTTAGAGTCAGAGTTAGAGTTAGAGTCAGGGTTAGAGTTAGAGTTAGAGTCAGAGTTAGAGTTAGAGTCAGAGTTAGAGTCAGGGTTAGAGTCAGGGTTGGGGTTAGAGTTAGAGAGAAGACACACCAGCCCGATGATCGGGCGTCGGGCCGTCTGGCGAGGTCCGTGACTCGAGTCTGTTCGGTGTGTCCCGTGCCGTCGGCCGTCCGA
This sequence comes from Sander lucioperca, assembly GCF_008315115.2. Taxonomy (NCBI): domain Eukaryota; kingdom Metazoa; phylum Chordata; class Actinopteri; order Perciformes; family Percidae; genus Sander; species Sander lucioperca. The sequence continues at coordinate 34,702,000 of NC_050179.1, read as the reverse complement.
GGAGCCGTCGGCCTTTATTTGGGCCGACCCAACATGTTCAGTCGGAGACAGGGCAGTCGGGACTCACCCAGAAATGGGGAGCAGATGAGCCGCTCAAAATCTGACGAAAATCTTTTAAACTGACCTTTGTCAATCTGAAATGAAGACAGATTCAGCAACTGCACGGCCTATTTCTCGCTTAAAATGTTTTCAGAAACAAGTTTCGGTGAACTATTTTAGTCCGATATGAGATCGTATTCTGAACGAGCCGCCATGACAATCTGGCTGTGAATTTCCGGAGAAAAAAGACCCACGTGACGCGTTTGTCCAATCAGCTGCCGGTTTTCATTTTCTGGGAAATAATCAGACTGTTAATGGAAACAATACAGAGCAGCGCTGCCTGCTGCTATGGAGACGTATTACGATTCACGCACGCGCAGAGCGTACGCTCAAGTCGGCGTCGCCTCAGTGTGTTCTGAGACATTTTTTGGACCTCGGGGACCCGACTGATCAGTCCGACTGGCTTTACTGCCGACGGTCGGCCGTCTGGTTGGTGTGTCAGGGTCCTAAGAGTTAGGGTTAGGGTTAGGGTCAGGGTTAGGGTTCATGTGTTCATGACAAACACATGACATGAACACATGACACTGTCATGTCACTCTTATGTTAATACCTTAAGTAAAGTGTTACCGAATTTTTTAAGAGCATTCTGAGATCACTGTGATTGAAATAAATGGCTGACTAAAAAGTAGGAGATCTTTTAAAAACTGTAACGATGTGGTGCTTTATAAAATCACAGACGTTTAGCTGTATTGTCCCATGTGTCATTATGTGAGTCATGGAGCACCAGAGTCAGTGATGTACGAGGGACACGTTGGGGATTATGTCATCAGAAGTGGTAATGGTGCAGCAGAACAGAAATCTATAACTGACAGTGACGGACAGAAGAGAGAGACGGATTCAGGGCTGGACGAGAGTCAGTCCAATGCACTTCATGATGATGCCAACGCCTCCTCGGAGCATATTCCATCCCAGCTGTTACCGATCCCAGCTCCTGTTTCTGGAGGGATCTGGAAAGAGAACCGGAGAGGAGTCTGAAACAAAATGTCGATGGATCTCCACGACACAAACAGAGTATGGAAATATGGAAACATTACAACAATACAGGGTAAATACTAGTAGGATACTAACAAAGTTAACATTTCAACATAGAACCCTCTCAGACCAGATTAAATGATGGTACAAGTAGAAAATAAACAGATTAGGCAGATACTGTAGGTATCCAAATAAGTAGTTAGGGAGGACAGACTGCAAATGGATAATGTGGCTAAAATGAAATTACATATTGGTAGGCAGTGGTTAAAGAATTACTTGTTTAGGAACCAAACCAAATAAAAAGTGAGATTTCATTTTTTCTTCTTTTTTCATTATAAAGCAGGTCGATGTGCAATATAAATACTGTGAAAGTATTAAAATGCTCAATCCAGAAACGCACACTGCCAGTATTCAGAAACTGTGCCTTTAATTGAGCCGTCAGGACTTTCACATGCTTGTGATGTCACAACTATAATATATATATATATATATATATATATAGGTAGAAAGTGCTGCTACAGTGCCGTTTCAGTCATTTCCCGGTTGCAATGAAGGTGCGGAGACTCCTAGAGTGGAGCTGATAGTCTTAATTAGCTTCGTAGCAACTCATTTGGCAATGGCTTGAATGTAGCGGACGTTCATTAACATCAAAAAGTTACGCACTAAAGCTTAAAAGAGACCGGCGCAAAACAGGGCGTTCCAGACAGATGGAGAATACAGGTCTATTCAGTCTGACAGTATGAGAAAAATAATGTATTTTTGTAACATCAAAGCATGTAAACATGTTCCAGTAAACCCCAAAACACAAGTATGAACCTGAAAATGAGGACAATATGGGACCTTTAAAGGTGCTCTAAGCGACGTCACGCGTTTTTTATGCTATAACATTTTTTGTCACATACAGCAAACATCTCCTCACTATCTGCTAGCTGCCTGTCCCCTGAACACACTGTAAAAAAACGTTGCCTCTGTAGACAGCCCAGGCTCCACAAATGGCAACAAAAACAAACTGCGCCAACCTGCACCACCAAACATAACAAACAGTCTTCCAGCCAATAACTGACATAAGGATTTGGTTGAGCCATCACTGCAGCAGCGTTAGCATGTAGGCTACTTCCACAATACGCGTTCATGACTGATTCAGGAAGCACGGAAGGGAGGGGGAGGAGACGGGATGAGGAGGAGGGAGGGGCGAGCTAGCCTCCGTTATGTTTGACAATACTTCAAACGTCAACAAGAAGTGACGTCACCCAACATCACTTAGAGCAGTGTTTCTCAAATGGGGGTACGTGTATCCCTAGGGGTACTTTGGAGGACTGCAGGGGGTACGTGTATTTAACAAATTGTTTAATAGTTACAAGGCTGTTGTCCAGAACATGGTTCCTCTTTATGTAGACTTTTTTTTCTACCAAAAATGTGACATTTGTGTTGCCTTCCGTCCTTCTACTGTCCTTCGACTTTTTACAAGTGTCTCGCTTTTTTCGAAGTTATGTCACTGTTTTTGAAGGGGTTTTTTTCCGACTATTTTCAACCTATTCTTGCCTTTGGCTACTGCCTTCCTTCTTTCTACCATATTTTTTAAGGTGTTGTCTTTTTTTTTTTTTTTTTACAGTTTTTCTCTCCTTTTCTCATCAGCATTTAAATGTTTTTTCAGTTACAAGGCTGTTGTTTAGTAAATCTATCGCTGACAGCGCTGTAGCCAACTGTTCCTCTTTATATAGACTTTTTTTTTTCTCCTGTGGTATATTGACATTCTATAACATTCTATACACTTTGACTTAAGAGTTGGTATATGGAGATGCATGAACTTTACTCTACATTCACTGAGAACATCTGGAAATCGTTAACATGAGCAGAGGTCCCCCCAAGACAGAAGAGACCTTTGTTGGAGTTGTGCCAGATAACAGGCATTGATTGGTCAGTTATCCGATCCAATGGTATACTTACAAATCACGTCCTATGCTAATTCAATGCCTTGAGATATAAGTTTTGTCCACACAAAGAAAAGGCAGAGCGGCAAATTTTGAGGTTTGGGTTGGTCGTTCTCCAAGCTCTCTGCAGGAGTTTGTAAAATTGATGCTGAATCTTTGCTGGTAATAAACCTTTTTATAATCAAGAACAGTGTCGGTGGATTCCTCTTCATACAGCATCACAGCATTACTATTTAAGACACCACACTACCAAAAATGATTAGAGCTGGTCAGGGGGTACTTGGCTTAAAGAAACAATTCAAAAGGGGAACATTATTGAAACAAGTTTGAGAACCACTGTCTTAGAGCACCTTTAAGAGACGGACTAACACGTTGTTGGTTTTGGTCTTTTAATGGCATTTGTTGACAATATGAAAAGTTTAGTACATTACACCAGCGTCATCATTTGATGTTCTTGAAAGCGTCTCAGTGTGAGAGTTCATACCTGAGCTGCAGAATCACAGATCGTCCTCCAGATCAGAGCGATGCTGCTTTATCTGGGAACACAAAGGGGTGGGGTCATAGCGATATCAACTGGCGCAATAAACACGTTGTGAAAGGCTGCGACATATACACAAGACACTGACGGATTTTTTGCGTTAGTTGAAAGAAAAATATCCGTAGAAAGCTGCACTTCAAAATGTAACTAAAAATGTTTTTGCTGCCTTTTATATTCAATTCAATGTTGAATTTGTTCAATAAAAGAATGTTGGAAATAATTTTCTTTCGTTTGTTTTGATTTAAACTGAAAGCAGCAGAACTGAGTACCCTTTAATATCTGTTTATTTATCATAAGTAATATTGTTTTCACGATATTCGCCCTGAACTGCTGCAACTGTTATTTCTAATCATAGTTCCACTATCTTTATTGTTACTTTAATTGCCACTGTGCATCATACCAACTGCTGTAGTTATTAGGAATCATGTTTCTCTATATCTGTATATCTGCATTAGTGTCTGTGTCCAGACCGGCAGCGACAGATGCCGCCGCCAAAGAGTTTTTCAAAGAGGTTTCTGCCTAAAAGGACGGTTTTACCCGCCACTGTGGCACCAAATGCTTGCTTGTGGGAAATTGTTGGGTCTTTGTAAAGTATAGAGTGTGGTCTAGACCTACTCTATCTTTAAAGTGTCTGATGATAACTCTTGTTGTTATTTGATACAATGAATAAAATAATATTGAATATTAATTGATATTCAACAACGTTATCGCATATATTCCTCATCTCGTGCAGCCCTATGAGACACACACATATGTGAGCACACACATATGTTGTCAAGTCATCCACACACATCCATATACAAAAGATTTCCTGTTAACACACTTTGTTACATGCACGCACACACACGGACACATACACACACACACACACACACACGCACGGACGGACGCACACACACACACACACACACACACACACGGACACACGCACACACACGGATAGACACACGGGCACACACACAAACACACACACACACACACACACACACACGGGCACACACACACACACACACACACACACAGGCACATACACGGACACACACAAACATGGACACACAC